>NC_139160.1:33381504-33525811 GCF_964270905.1 Leucopleurus acutus
ATATGAATCCTGAACTAGACCATAAATATTCATCTCCTTTAATTCCTTAACATTTGTCCTAATCCTTTTCTCTTGTTCATCTTGTGCTTTGTAGTTTGCCCATTTTCCACTATGTTCCTAGTGGGTCCAGGGAATTTTGCTTTTCCCTAGAATCCCTAAGAAACTCTCTGATCCCTTCTTCATTGATTTTTTTTGTTTGTTTGTTTACATATCAATTAGTATTTTAAATTGTCACCTCATTTAACTGTAAATTCTACCCAGACTCAGATTCAAGAATACCCTGTACCTGCCTGGGACACTACCAGTGCATCCTGATATGATCATGGGGTCCTTTTCAATATTTTTTTTCTGAGTCCTTGAAATTTAAAGCAGTCCAATGGTTACCCTTTTGTATTTAAGATTTTTACCTAATTTGGCCTTTGTTATTGTGCAGTTCTCATTTTACTATTTTCTTTTTGCCATTAAAATATGTTAATTCATGTGCTTATGATTTGGTTACTTTGTTATTTGGATTCATATAACTGCCATTTATAATCTTTTCTTCTGTCTTTCTCAGACGTTTGCATATTCTCCCAGTTTATTATCATCTAAATGTTTCATCAGGTGTGTTATATGCTCCTTTTCCATTAGTAGTGTTCAATGTTTATGGATCTTTGAGAGGCTCAAGGCCTGGAAATCCAGGGAAAAACATAATGCATGTGCTCAGTACAATCTGTTGAAAATGATTCCAGGTTAATAAAATAGTTTTAAAAGTTTTAAAAAGTTTTGCCACTTCCTTTTTTGATATTGCTCCCTTATCCCTGTTGTCAAGGAAACATATCAAAACTTATTTCATTTTAAGATCTTTGGTCAATTCTGAGTACATATGTAGCAAGCGTCAATGTCTCTAATTTCAAGAGACAACTTCCTCAATATATTTGGGAAAGAAATTATTTATCATGTATTTGTCTGTGAGTTGTCCACTTGGCAGCTAATTCTCTGAATTGCAAGTTCTTCTGAAACTCCTCTACAGTGAACACCACTCTCTTTGTTCTTGGTCACTGCCTGGACTTGCAGGACCATGTCTTACTCAGTGCAGTGTTGCCACTGCTTTGCTTTTATACCCAATAGACTAAGCTCTGTGAGGCAGGGCTGAGTTCTTATTGAATATTTTCTGATCATCACATTCTCAGTACTCAGCATAATTTCCATCCCATAGTCAATTCATAAGAGATCTATTTTGGGTGAATAAGTTTGTTAATTGTCTGCTATTTGTCAAGCACAGTGATGCTGGGCACTGAGGATCCAATGGTTATCAAAAAGTCCATGCTTCTCATAGCCTGTAGTTTCACAGGGAAAATAAAGTATTAAATAGACAATTAGGATAATATATGATAAGTGATATGTCAGGTTGGTGAGGCAGAAGGAAAATGGGGAAGGAAGATACAGGTAAGTGTTGAAGCAAGGGTCTAAGGATTGTAGGTGGGTAGGGAAGATGTGAAGATAGAGCATGGTCATAGAGAGGAGAGGGGTCTATGGCCTGGAGGAAGTGTTAAATGAAACAACTGGGAAGATTGATACTGTACTCAGAGAATGGGGTATTGGTTTCGTTATTTCAAAGGTACAGAAGATCCAGGCAAAATCTATGCTCATGGTGTGCTGGGGGAAAGGATAGCCTGGAGGAGAAAGTTACTATCCAGGAATAGGTCAAAGAACTGCCAGGTCAGAGAACTTGTATCACCCAGTCCATTTTGCATGGCACCCACAGCCATGCAAAATGTGATCCATAGCGTGTTGGCTGAAAGTGGGGAAAGCGTGTTACACAGGGAAATTGAGGTATAGTTATCTAAAGAAAAATAAGTGGATTCTGGGTGGTAGTAACAACAGTTATTTCTCTTATGAGACCAAGAGGTACCAGCGACAACTTCAAGAGTTCAGGAGCTGGATCTTGTTTGTTCTTCAGTGTCATCACGTAGATGTTTTTGAGTGAAGATCACCTGCCTTTGTTCCTGATGAGGTGGTCGATTTGAATTCCTGGAATCTCAGGGTAGCTGAAATGCAGAGTTTGGAGGTTTCTGGCTGTGGGTCACACACTTTGTCCTTCCAGCAACCCCTTTGAGCTATGGTGGTAGGATCACTGTGGCTACCATAGGCAGCCTCCTTTCTGGAAATCCCCTTGAGACACACAGATGGAGACTTGACAGAGACTTCCTATTGAACTTAGACCTGCAAGGCTTCCAGCCTCACTGCTGAAAACAACTATCTTGGAGGTGAAAGAAGGGTAAAGGCACAGGGAGTTGGGGAGGGGTGTGTGTGTAGAAGTGAAGCTGAAATCTGTAGGTGAAGAGGAAGGTCCACAGTAAATTTCAGGATGATAGGAAAAAGAGAAGTCTTCCCTGGTCAGTGTTAACATCTTGGAAGCCGGAGCCTAAATCTGCTCATGGCACTTAGCCATGTGTAGTGATCTAATCATCAGAATCCTTTACAAAATGTAAAAAGCCTCATTAGTAGGGAAAGTAACAAAATCTATTTTAGAAGAACTTAAGCAAATCTGAGAAGGGAAAAAAATAAAGTGATGGACAAGTTATTATATGAAATAGACATGAGCACATTATCTTAATCTCCTGGCCAGTATTCTCCCAGGCTTTGAGCCATTTTAATTCTCTTCCAACTTACAAATTACTTTAACATTTCTAAGGGACACTGATGTGTCTTAAATTGATAAGTGGAGTGTCAAGCATCACTTCCAGTAACAGGAAAAGAATCCACAGTCTTTCATTTTTATGTCTAGTTGACCTCAGTAGTCAAATGTATATTATTTCTTAATTTGACACCTTCCATTTAAGAGGTCTTTTTTATATGCACCAGAGTCACAGGTGTGTAATTAGTCACTGGGAAGGCTAACTGTTCCAGATTCTTTTGACCTTATGGCTGGAAGAAATTGAATTGTAACCTCATAAAAAGAAAAGAATTCTGGTCACTAGGGAAGATGATTACATAGTCATTGACAATGTGAACTTGAATAGCTACACTAGCTCTTTAATTATAATGAATCAAGAAGAAATGTTCAAGGTTGGAGAGCAGGTATTTAATAGGGGATAATGACCAGTACATAGGCAACTGGTATCAACATGGACAGGACGAAGAGGCTGGAGCTTCCAGCCAGCTTGAGATTTCAACCAGGAAGAAGTACAAAACTTACTGAAGATTCAGCATCTGTCATTAAAACTACCATGTAAAGCGACACATTTCTCTTCACTAAATCTCATGGTGGAGTTTTCCTTTGTTAGGATGGTGGTTCTGTTGTCTTTTCCCTCTTGAATTTTTCATGCTAATTTAGTGTTAATTCCTTTAACTGTGAAGGGGAGGAGGGAAGGAAAAAAAATAGCTGACAGCAGCATGTCAAAATCTTCCAGTAACCAAATTTTCTTGAATTTTCTTTATATAGGTCTCAGTGGAAAAAAAAAATTTTGTTTGTTTTTTCATTCCTAGTTGTGGCTTCAACATCCATCAGCTCAAAGCACCCAGGGCAGTTCTCAATGCAAGACTAGATGAATAAATTAGTAATTGAACTAATGGATGATTATGGGGACGTGAATGTTGTGAAGGACAAATGAAAAAAACTAAAAACTGAATTAAAGAAACAGCTTTAATAGGAGATCTCAGTTTATATACCTTTTGTAACACTGAGAATAGATGTATTTCTTGGAATTCTTTAAAGAAAGTCTGTTGAGAATACTTGTGAGATAATCCTTTTCAGTCAGTGATTACTTAATAAAGGTAAGAATATATAAACAGTTTTTGCCACCCACAGGTAAAGTCCTGTTGTTTGTCAGGGTAATGAAACTTGTTTCTGTTTATAGAAAACTAGGCAGTCCTCACTGGAGCTCCTGCTTCTCAACAATGAAAAAAGTTCCAATAAAAAAATATGTGTGTTTTTTTAGAACATGGGGACAGAATATTTCTTCCTCAGTTCTAATGCTTCCTTCTGTGTGCATAGAACTTCTACGACAATAACATCTCTCTCCTTCCCTTGTTCCTTCTCTCCAGTTCACGAGACTTTATTTGGTGTGTCAGTCTGGGAGAAGAAACTGACCCTCACCCTCATTTCCAGAGCTACTCTGCCCACAAGAAGCCTCTAAGTCAATGGTTTGCAAACTGTGTTCTTGAACCAGCAGCATTAGGATCCCCTGGAGACAGGTTGTATAAATGAGCTAAAGATGACCTTTGTATATTGGTCCTATGTTGTTTACTTTTTCACAGCAGCCTGGGATCAGTTAACCTAAAAGTACACTGGCACCCAGCTCCATTTTTATGTATCCATTTTTTTCTTCCAGTTTTATTGAGATCTAATTGTTATACAGCACTGTATACATTTAAAGTCTACAGCGTAATGATTTGATTTGCATACATCATTAAGTGATTATCACAAGTTTAGTAAGCACTCATCTAGATACAAAATTAAAGAAATAGAAAAAAAATTATTTTTCTTGTGATAAGAACTCTTAGGATTTACTCTCTTTACAACTTTCATATGTAATGTACAGCAGGGTTAATTCATTACATCCCTAGTACTTATTTATCTTATAGTTGGAAGTTTTTACATTTTGAATGCTTTCATCCAGTTATGCTCCCTGCCCTTACCCCCACCTCTGGCAGCACAAATCTGATCTTTTTTTATGACTTTGTTTATTTTTGAAGTATAATTGACCTACAACACTATGTTAGTTTCTGTTACACAACCTAGTGATTCAATATTTCTACACATTTCAAACTGATCACTGGGATAAATCTAGTTACGATATGTCACCATACAAAGATATGACATAGTTATTGACTATATTCCCCACACTGTACATTTCATACCCTGACCCATTTATTTTTATGCAGCTGGAAGTTTGTACCCCTCAATCTCCCTCATCTATTTCTTCCTTCCCCCTCATTTCTCTTCCCCTCTGGCAAGCACATGTTTGTTTTCTGTATCTATGACTTTGTTTCTGTTTTGTTTTTTAGATTCCACATATAAGTGAAATCATATGGTATTTGTCTTTCTCTGTCTGACTTATTTCACTTAGCATAATACTAAGTGGGTCCATCCATGTTGTCACAAATGGCAAGATTTCATTCTTCCTTATGGCTGAGTAATGTTCCATTGTGTGTGTGTATGTATATACACACACACACACATATATATATACACACCACACTTTCTTTATCATGTCCATTTTTTAAAGTACAGCCCTAATAAGCAGATTTTTAACCATATGGATCCTGCCTGCTTTGTTTATCCCATGAAATTGCACCCTTCTGCTAACAACAGAAAAGATAAGGTAAATTCTGCAACTATAAATAAGGCTCCAAGCTCCTGGTGACCTTCAGAGCTCTGTGACCCAGAGACTCTCTGTTGGGCAGCTAAACAACAGATAGACACACGATCCCCTTTCTGGGTGGTAGCCTCTGGATTGACTTATGCTGTGAGGGACTTTTCCAACATGCAAACATGTCAAAGTGTCACTCAAATAAAGCTTGATGATCTTATGGTCACATCTTTTTCCTTGATCAGATCCCTGGAACTCACCACAGAATTGCAAATCTTCAGGCCCTGCCTCAGATCCACTGAATCAGAAACTCTTGGTTGGGGACCAGAAATCTGTGTTTTGATAATCCCTTCAGTTGATTGTGTTGCATGCTGAAGTTTTACTACTGCCTAAGTTTTACAGGGCAGGAACCCCTCCGTGAGGCCTACAGTTCTCCAGCTCTTTTGCTATGACCTGGTAAGTAAGTTTCTGTATTATTAATCTGTTGCAGTATAACAAATTACCCTCAGAATTTAGTGGCTTAAAACAGTAAACATTTTTATCTCACAGTTTCTGTGGGTCAAGAATTTGGAAGCAGCTTAGCTGGGTGGTTCTGGCTGAGGGTTTCTCATGTGGTTACAGTCAGGATGATGGTTGAGTGTCAGTCAGCTAGGGGCTCGACTGGGAGTGTCTCTCCCAGGATGGCTCACTCCCATGGCTGCTGGCAAGAGGCCCCAGTTCCTCACCATGTGAGTCTCTCTGTCAGGCTGCTTGGGTAGCCTCGTGACATGTCCCCCAGAGTGAGAGATCCAAAAGAGAGCAGGATAGAAGTTGCTACGTCTTTTATAACCTAGCCTCAGAAGTCACATTTGCCATTTTCACAGTATCTTATTGGTCACGCAAGTCAACTCTGTTCAGTGTGGGAGAAGGCTTCACAAGGACATGCATACCAGGTGGCAGGGATCTTTAGGGGCCATCTTGGAGACTGACGACCATATTCTCTCTAAATCAGGAAGGAAACATTGGCAACATAAGTTTCCCAAATGTCAACCTAAATAAAGAGTTAAACTGAGGCAAGATGAAATTATGAGAAATTGAGTTTATTAGGGAACAGCTGAGGAACTGCAATTCTGGAAATGCATGCTGTAACAAGTTACAGGTGAGTCCTTTGAGGGTTGGGGGTGGGCTATATTTATGGAGTGCAAAGTGGAGGAAGTACAGCCACAGCACGAGCAGTAAGTTCATTGACTTGAAGATGGGGAGAGCTTCTTGGCAGATGTTCATTGGTCAGGAGATAAACCTCAGTCTTCCATAAATCGAGCATTTAAAGGAAGTCAGTCCTTCCATTCTTAAATTCTGTTCTTCTGGGGGTACGTGTATGAGATTCTCTATTTCATATCCTCTGGTTCCATTTTAGATTGAAATCCTTTCACATGAGCATGGCATGTATCTATAATCAAAGGGGATATTTTTTCTGTCTGTTCATGCCCCTGTAATTGACCTCTCAAAACCCAAGATATAAAAAACTGATGATAATTCCTCTTTTGTGTTTTTTCTAGTTAACTGCCTACTATATACATCTCTGCCAGGATGTCCCACAGCACCTCAAGCTCAAAATTAAATTCCTGATATACCCCGCTAAACCTATTTAAACAAAATTTTCTTCTCATAGTCAAAAGCACCACCATCCATCCAGCTGCCCAAGTCAGAAACCTGGCAACCTCTCTGAACTCCTGCCTCCCGAGTCCTGTTACTCAGCAAATCCTGCTTACTTTATCCCCTGAATAGCTCTCAAACTGTTCCACCTCCCTATTTCACGACCACAATCTTTTTATCTCAATGCAACTGATGTTGCAGCCATCAGCTGGTGTCCCGTCTTTCCCTAGTTTAGAAGTGGGACAGAGTCGGGGCAGGGAGGCCAGCTGGAGGTTGTGGTGTCATTCCTATTGAAAGAGAAAGGTTGTGATGGTGAAGAAGCAAAATGACTAATGTGAGAGCTACTCAGGAGATAAAATAATCAGGACTTCGTGATTTTTCTAAAGTGTTATTTTCTTTAAACCCTTAGATAGTTCACTTTTGTCCTTAAAGTCCCAATTCACAGTATGCACGCAACACCTTCTTGACCCCCAGTGGATTTTATCTCCACTTCTTCTCTCGCACACTACACTCAGCAAGTCTAAGCTTACTTCAGACCCATGATTGTCAATTCCTACTCACACCAAACCTTTTTGCTTTTCCTCCTCCATCTGAAATGCCCTTGGCCTCATCCTATTCATTTGCAGAGTTTTTGTTTGTTCTCTGGGGCTTGGTTTAGGTGTTCCCTTCTCTGTTAGGTCTTTTCTGACTCCCAAGTTAGGGGTAGAAGATTTTCTGTGGTTTCCCTCAGCACACCTGGTTAACTAAGCATAATATTTACCAGTATTGAGATGACGTTACTTGCAGCTCTCCTCCACTAAACTCTACATTGCCCAAGGCCAGGACCATGTCTTACTAAGCATTGTGTGCCCAGCCCCTGACACAGGTTCAGTTTGTTGAATAAATGACTGCTTTCATATTATCTTTTAATATGTTATTATGTTTCTATTCTCAGTGAGAGGTTTTCTCCTTTGATCAACGGCTCATTGTTTCCCTTTGTATTCTCTGCCCTCCCTCTCTCCCTTCTGCCCCGTACCTCCTCCCCTCTTTCCCACTTCCTTTCTTCCGTTCATCATTTCCCAAACCTTTATTGATCTCCTACTGTATTCCAGTACGTGCTCTTGTGACTTCTACTATTTCTTCACACTTTCTGCCCTAGATTTCTCCAGTTGCTATTTTCTATTTTAACCAAGAATATGGATAATTTTCAAGATCATTCTAACATATATCTAACCTTATAATAAGTATAGTAGACAAAAGGCTTTGTGTTGAATCACAGATGTGATGCATTTGACTCATGGTGATGCACGTCTTGTTTTATTTTCTTTCTTAAACATATAAACATACCTGGATGAACAGGTGGACAGAGTTCCTTCTAGAGGACTATGCTTGTGAGGAAAAGGGTACTAAGGCTATCTGCAGAACTTCACAGTGTGTGAGTAGAAGTTAATGTGTCTGTGTCCAAAATCACAAATCATGGAGACTTATGTGACAGTAGTGTGCTGGTAAGCGGATTCTCTGAAAAAAGGATCCCCGATTTATAGCATTTGCCAGTTTTCATGGTATAAATACTCCTACCATAGTTGATTTCGAGCTACCAGTATGACATCATTGAACATGGAGTTGGGAAGTGAGGGTAGAATCAGTTCTCACCAACTGGTACAAGCTGGTCCAACACATCACTGCTGTATCAGGGGCCATAGACTTCTAGGAAGGGAGTGCTGGTTGCTATTATTAGTTTTCTCAACACCTTGCTCTCTTTTCTGCTTTTTTAAAAATTTTATTGAAGTATAGTTGATTACAATGTTGTGCTTGCTCTCTCTTTTTTTTTTTTTTTTTTTGCAGTATACGGGCCTCTCACTGTTGTGGCCTCTCCCGTTGTGGAGCACAGGCTCCGGACGCACAGGCTCAGCGGCCATGGCTCACGGGCCCAGCCAATCCGCGGCATGTGGGATCTTCCCGGACCGGGGCACAAACCCGTGTCCCCTGCATCGGCAGGCGGACTTTCAACCGCTGCGCCACCAGGGAAGCCCTGCTCTCTTTTCTGAAACTTGCCCTACCCACTGCAGAATTGTCAGCCAGATTTTTCTGATTGGATCAGGGATGCTCCACTCAAGTTGGGCTGAGCAAAGTACTTTTTAGAAAACTTGGATTTGGAATTATTCTGGCTGATTTCATGAACAGAGGTATAAATCAGGGGTTAGTTACAGTGACCGTTTCCTTCACATGCGCTTAGGATAGAATAAACCCCATCTGCAGCAAAAGAGACATAGCAACAGGATACAGAGAGAAGGGAATGGCTGTGTTTCCATAGGTCTTTAGCATCTGAGCATGAGGAGTGTTCCTCCCTGTCGATGGATGGGAGAGAATCCCTCATTCTACCTTACCTTTGCTTAAGCTAGTCCCATGTTATTTGAAAATAGAGATGCTAATAGCAAAAATGATCTGGATGAAAAACAACAATTTATCATGCCTTTCTTTCTTGCATTCATCCTCCCAACTATTTATCTAGATATTAACTTCTGAAATCATAAATTCTTGATTAAAGATTTAAGAGAAGGAATGGTTCTTAGAGAGGATTTCTTTCATTATATCAACTTCCAATGGACTGGTGCTTTTCAAAGCATCTTTCCTGAGAGCCTAGCATTTCTCTGAACTGCCTCAGGGTCTGGAAGGACAAGTACAGTGGGCAGAGGTCCAGGCTTCAATTGTAGCATCAATCAGAACAGCTCTGGGCTTATCTCCTTTAAATGTTTTTTGTTCTATTTATGATTTCATTTACGTAAGTGTTTGCCCTGCTGAAACCTTAGGTAAAATTGTGGGGAGATCAGTACCCTTAGTGCTCCTTCCTGCTCCTGCTCTGCTCTCAGGTATCTGTGTCCTCTCACACTCCTCATTAGATCTGTTCACCACTGCAGCTCTCAGTAAAGGGATAGATAACTTAGAACACGCAAGTATATAAGGCTTGAAGTGTTACCTTTCTAAGCCTAACTGCATCAAAGAGGAGGACAACTGGAAACCAAGAGAAGCAGCTATAATACTAATACTAATAACAATAATAAAAATGTCATCCAAAGGATTTCCCTGGTGGTGCAGTGGTTAAGAATCCACCTGCCAATGCAGGGGACATGGGTTTGACCCCTGGTCTGGGAAGATCCCACATGCCGCAGAGCAACCAAGCCCGTGTGCCACAACTACTAAGCCTGCGTGCCACAACTACTGAAGCCCGTGCACCTAGAACCTGTGCTCTGCAGCAAGAGAAGCCACTGCAGTGAGAAGCCCGTGCACTGCAACGAAGAGTAGCCCCCACTCACCACAACTAGAGAAAGCCCGTGTGCAGCAATGAAGACCAAACCCAGCCCCCCCAAAAAGAGAAAATATATTTACATATCATTCAAGATGTGGAGAAAGTACATTTTTGGTAGATGTGGGTATGTGATGTAGTTGAGTTGGGGATGATTTTCCAGAACCTTTGGAATTTACCAGGCAGGTGAATAACTCTTCTGGGAAGTCATAAGATCTGTTCTGAAGTCAAGGGTGTGATTCCCCATGCTCATCCGGAAATTGAACTTGAGATGAACTGACATCTCCAGTTTTTACGCTGGTTTTTGTTAGACAAAGTACTTGAATTATTAGTACTAACTTTTTTTTAAAGTTTCATTTTTCAGTAGAAAACATGAATGAATGTGCTGAGCTGTGGTACCTCTCTAATGGCTTTTTTGAGACAACAGTCCTTAATGATGTTTAACTAGCTCTTACTTTTCTTTCTTGGCTCAAGATTTGAGAACGCTTTCTAATAGACCTCACAGGTCTCTAGGTGGTGGTGACTCATCAAAGTTACAGCATTAGTAAGATAATCAACAGGAAGATGGGCATATGAATCTGACACAAAACAAACCAGAACCAAAACCAGAGTACAGTCTTGAACATAGACACTTAAGGCACCGCACTCATTGTGGAAGGGAGAAAGAGGAGGGGAGTACACATGGGCTGAGGGGTTCTAACATGCCTCAGGCTTCCCATGGAATAAAATACACTCCTCAGAAACCTCCGGGAGAGGAGATAGTATGACATTTTCCACATGTGTAAAGTGTGGCAATTACCTTCATTCCCATGGGCTTTCTTGCTGGCCTTAGAAATGTAATCGCATATAATAGAATTTTGTGTTGAGCCCATCGACTTTGAATGTGTTCTCTGTAGCCCCTGGATTTTATTGTGTATAACCTAATTAACAAAATATTGAATAGATGCAATAGTACATTAAGGGCAATTGCTAGTTGAATGCTGAAAAGTTTTAGGAAGAAATAGAAAAGGTGATTTTATTGCTAAGTATATATGTAATATAATATAAAATATCTTGCACTTTCTTGTTTTGTTTTGTTTTTGATTTGCCATGAGTATTTTAGCTCTGACATCTTGCTGTAGGTTTTGTTTGTGGGGACTGTTACTCAATTGGACAATTTATGTATGACTTTAATTTTAATAAAAATTTCTCTCTGAGAATGATATCTTGTTTGCCTATCTTAAATATATAGGCTAAATTTTGCTCAATTAATAATCATTGTTTCCTTTTCCTTACTTTTCCCTTAGGTAAGGTTCTTTTTCAGATTTTCTTTTATAGTTATTTTAATGTCACTGCTTTACTAGAGTGCCTATTATCTGGTGCTATGATTTGATCTTTTCCTATGAACTTTTTTGCAGTGATGGGACTTTTTCTAACATCAGTTTGTTTTCATCATTCCCTCTTTCCTTGCCCCTGGGTGCAATTTGATTGTACATGGACAACTATATTTTTTAGAACTTGACATCTCCTTTCGTATGATTTTGGAAGGCTACAAGAGCTAAGATTGCTTAACATATAAAATGTTTGCCACGCTCAGAGCTTTCTTTAAGTTCAACAAACATGTTGACTAAGTATTTGCTACCCTTCTTCCCCATACCCCTGGGATGAAAACAGTTACCAACATAAGCTGGAACTGAACATTTACTGAGTATCTACTTAGTGGTAACTGCTAAGAAACACATCTGCCATTTCCTTTACTCTTTATGACAAACCCATATTTGAAGTAGTAATATCCTCAGTTCACCCATGAAACAACTTTAGTATGTATCAAGTGAATCATACAAATTGCACGGGGCTGGGCATTTCCTACATGTTTCTCTATATAGTTTAAGACTGTCATAGGAAGATGTGTGCTTTAAGAGTATCAAACAGCATTTCTGACATCCTGATGTCCTTGCCCCTGCACTCTTTCTGAAATTCCATCTAAATATTGGTGGTACCTTTGATTTATTCTTTTCTCTTTGTGAAAAGAGGCTGAAATGAATCCAATTAAGAGGGATTTTATAGATACCTGTTACTTCTTCGTATTTTCACACCTAATTTTTTTTTAATAGTAGAGACTTCTAGAACTCAATATTGAGGATCCATTGGGGTTGACTTGTTTACAGGAGGGCAAAACCATTTATTAATTTAGTAAGTGTTTACAGAGAACTGAGTGTTTGTGCATGTAAAGTTATTTGTTATTTCTAATTCTTTGCTGTCTCTAAGGAGACTGGATCCCAACTGGAAAAGCCAGAGACAGGCAAATTTTTCTGAAAAGAAAAGGGACATAGAAAGATGGGGGCATACGGATGAAGCTGGTAAGATGGAGGTTGGAGGGGTGCATGAGTATCTGCATTTTAACAAGGTCCATAGGTGATTCATAAGGCCATAATAGTTTGAGAAGCATTGCCTAAGGCAATTTTAGGTTCTCAGGTGGATTAAAAATACCAAAGACCGCCTTTACTGGTTTGAGCTTGCTTGTAATCGGGATGAGCTGAAAGCACATGAACTGGCAATTAACCAAAGGCGGTAAGAGTTCAGCTGTAAGCCAGTGGTACCAACAGAAAGGCTGTAAGTGTTGGGAGGAAAGAGCAATCACAGCCAATTAGGTCCACTGGGAAGATTTCAAGCTGGCCGCCTTCAGGCATTTTAAGTTCTTTGAACTTGCACTTGCACTGACCCCTGCTGCCATAGGGGGCAGTGTGGGATAGTAAAATCCAGATTGGGTCTCCTCCCATTGTTCCTTTCAGTAGCCCCGTGACCTTGAGAAATCAGTGACTCATCTCCCTGAGCCTCAGTTTCCTCCTGGAAGACTAAAATAAAACAACTCCTTCCTCACAGATTTGTGGTGAGGATTGAAAGCAAAGTAAGTAAAACATCTAACACATATTAGGTACTCAGTTTCTTCACTCAGCGCTCTAATTCAGTTACCTAATTCATACTAGCAATGAAGAAAACTATACTTTCATTGGTGCTCAAAGATTGTTAACATGTTATGTTGAAGCAGGTAAGTTTTGGAAGAAGTTGTGGGCAGCGGCTAGCTTGACTGACAGCGAAGTTTTCCAGAGGGTGGTGCTCTTCAGTGGTTTCTCCCGCTGGGAGCTCAGCAGCGAGAGAGGTTCAGCCCCGTGCTTATAGCGACTGCAGGAACTCAGAAGCTGGCTTCAGCGTCCTGTGATTTTCTTGCCTTTCCAGGTGGGGATAAGCCCAAAAGCATGTTGCAGCATGGCAACCCCTGAGGCTCAGCTTTCCAGAGGTGGTTCTCCAGCTTTGTCGGCAGAGTAGAATCATCCAGGGGTTTGTAAGAAGCACCGGTTTCCAGGGCCCACCTGAGGGCAGCTGAAAAGAATCTCTGGGGTGGTATTTTAAGAAAGCACTCCAGGTGATTTTAAGGTGTTGCCAAGGTTGAGAACCACGATGAACTGTGCTTTACAGACTTAGTACTACTGTGAACCATTCATTACAGGCTTAGTACTTAAGTGCTGGTAAGTGAGGACTTCGTGCCAAGGCTGTGGCTCCTCTGGCTGTCAACACGCTCCCGTGGGTCTCCTGGCTCCTAAGAGAGATTTCAGTTTAATCTGTTTTGGAGTGTGACAGCTGAAAAACAAAACAAAACTGAAATAAAAGCTGAGTTTTACATATCCAGATGTTATACTCTTTTTTTTCTCCCAGTTTTAAGTGGGATGTTTGGATCCTGGCTGGTTTCATTCTGTATACTCTGCAACATTTGAAATACTTGGTAATAAAGAGTTTATTTGCTTAGAAATTTGCTTGCATTTCTATTTCCTATTTATCTCCTTGTAATAGAGAAATCGCTCATTCTCAGTCTGCTGGGGGAGATGTTGATTCTTTTACCCAATGTGTTTTCTAAATTTTTGTTGATCTTGATCGGCTATTTTTACCAAAATTAATCAGCAAAGACACTTAAGATCAAAGCACGTTTAACTAAGGCAGGTTACACGCACTGTTTGATGTCAGTGTGGCTTCAAGCTCCTTCTAAAACCTAAAGCTTGGGCAACAAAAAACATGTTTGAATTCATGTATAGTGAATGGGGATAATTAAGAGTAACTTCCTCTCAGGGTTAAACCAGTTAATATTTACAAGTGTTACGAGCAGTGTTGGTGCCTAGTAAGCATTGGCTTATTTTATTATTCTAGGAAGCGGGGTCAGAGAGAAACAAATGTGTTGGGAAATAGGGGCACAGGTTAGTTGGCTGTGGTAGCGAAAGTCTTTACTTTTCTATCTATGAAAAATTGAAACTTAGGGAACAAGTAAAATAATTACACATTTTACAGTTTATACAGATGATCGAAAGTGTTTGTGATATTCTGACATGTTTCTGATAGTTCTATGTTTTTTCCCCAGGAAGAAGTTGTGTGACTTAGAGTGGCCTGGGCAGTACTGTCAGTGCTATGAATAATAAGGAGGTTTTTATTTTTTAATGTCTGTAGAACTTTATGAAGACAGAGAAATCAGTTGAAATAACTGAAGCATCCTTAGAGAATGAGAATTGTATACATTTTTGATCTGTTACTGTTTTATGTAATTTTCTCTGACATAAGTTTATCTTCAGAACAGACCTTCAATCTCCTCACTTTGTTTCTGACACTGCTACAATCCTAGTTCTACCCTCTACTTCTCTTCAACTCTACTATTATCACAGTAATTTCTTGTTTCTACTATTCACCAAATAACAAAGTAATCTTTTACAGCACAAATTGAATCATGTGGCTTCTACACTTAAACTCATTCCATTTCTTCCTATTGATCTTTGAGAAAAAGAATCAGACCTCCTTAGCATGGCCTTCAAGGCCCTGCATGATCTGGTTTCAGCCTCCTTTTTTTCAGTCCTACTTTTGACATTCTCAGCATTCCACCATTCTGTTCCTCAGTTCTTAGATGCCAAACCTCTTCTCCAGGCCTTGGTAGGTGCACTTCTCTTGGCCTGGAATCTTCCTTCCTCTTGCCTCCAACTCCTTGCCTGTCCCACTCTTCAAATGGGGCCCTTTCTCCTCTTTCAGATCTCACTTTGCATGCCTTCTCTTCAGAGAGGCTCTTCCTGGTCAACCTGTGGAAGGATCCAACCTATTCTAAACACGTGTTCACTGTTATTTTCCACTCCTGCATCATGTTTCTTTTCTTTTTTAAAAAATTAATTAATTTATTTTTGTTAAAGTATAGTTGATTTACAATGTTGTGTTAGTTTCAGGTGTACAGCAAAGTGATTCAGTTGTACATACATATATATCTATTTTATTTCAGATTCTTTTCCCTTATAGGTTATTACAAAATATTGAGTATAGTTCCCTGTGCTATTCAGTAGGTTCTTGTTGGTTATCTATTTTATATATGGTAGTTTGTATATGTAAATCCCAAGCTCCTAATTTATCCCTCCCCCAACTTTCCACTTTGGTAACCATAAATATATTTTCTATTTCTGTGGGTCTGTTTCTGTTTTGTAAATAATTTCACTTGTATCATTTTTTTTTAGATTCTGCATGTAAGCGATATCAGATGATATTTGGCTTTCTCTGTCTGGCTTTACTTCACTTGGTATGATAATCTCTAGGTCCATCCATCTTGCTGCAAATGGCATTATTTCATTCTTTTTTATGGCTGAGTAATATTCCATTGTATAAATATGCCATATCTTCTTTAGACATTCATCTGTCAATGGACATTTAGGTTGCTTCCATGTCTTGGCTATTGTAAATAGTGCTGCAATGAACATTGGGGTGCACATATCTTTTTGAATTATGGTTTTCTCTGGATATATGCCCAGGAGTGGGATTGCTGTGTCATATGGTAATTCTATTTTTAGTTTTTCAAGGAACCTCCATCCCATTCTCCATAGTGGCTGTACCAATTTACATTCCCACCAACAGTGTAGGAGGGTTCCCTTTCCTCCACACCCTCTCCAACATTTATTATTTGTAAACTTTATGATGATGGTCATTCTGACTGGTGCGAGGTGATATACCTTATTGTAGTTTTGATTTGCATTTCTCTGATAATTAACAACGTGGAACATCTTTTCATGTGATTTTTGTCCATCTATATGTCTTCTTTGGATAAATGTCTATTTAAATC
The DNA here is from genome assembly GCF_964270905.1 of Leucopleurus acutus. Classification (NCBI taxonomy): domain Eukaryota; kingdom Metazoa; phylum Chordata; class Mammalia; order Artiodactyla; family Delphinidae; genus Leucopleurus; species Leucopleurus acutus. Next base: position 33,397,832 of record NC_139160.1, read on the forward strand.
TTCTGCACATTGATTGGGTTATTTGCTTTTTTGATATTGAGCTGTATCAGCTGTTTGTATATTTTGGCGATTAATCCCTTGTTGGTTGCATTGTTTGCAAATATTTTCTCCCATTCTGTGGGTTGTCTTTTTGTTTCATTTATGGTTTCCTTTGCTGTGCAAAAGCTTTCAAGTTTAATTATGTCCCATTTCTTTATTTTTGTTTTTTTCTATTACTCTAGGAGAGGAATCCAAAAAGATATTGCTGCAATTTATGTCACAGAGTGTTCTGGGTATGTTTTCCTCTACGAGTTTTCTAGTATCTGGTCATACATTTAGGTCTTTAATCCATTTTGAGTTTATTTTTGTGTGTGGTGTTAGAGAATGTTCTAATTTCATTCTTTTACATGTAGCTCTCCAGTTTTCTCAGGACCACTTATTGAAGAGACTGTCTTTTCTCCATTGTATATTCTTGCCTCCTTTATAAAAAATAAGGTAACCATATGTGCGTGGGTTTATCTCTGGGCTTTCTATCCTGTTCCATGGATCTATATTTCAGTTTTTGTGCCAGTACCATACTGTCTTGATTACTGTCCCAGCTTTGTAGTATAATCTGAAGTCTGGGAACCTGATTCCTCCAGCTCTGTTTTTCTTTCTCAAGATTGCTTTGGCTATTCAGGGTCTTTGTGTTTCCATACAAATTGTGAAATTTTTTGTTCTAGTTCTGGGAAAATGCCAGGGGTAGTTTGATAGGGATTGCATTGAATCTGTAGATTGCTTTGGGTAGTAGAGTCATTTTCTTCCAATTGAAGAACATGGTATATCTCTCCATCTATTTGTATCATCTTTAATTTCTTTCATCAGTGTCCTGTAATTTTCTGCGTACAGCTCTTTTGTCTCCCTAGGTAAGTTTATTCCTAGGTATTTTATTATTTTTGTTGCAATGGTAAATTATTATTTTTGTTGCAATGGGAAATGGGAGTGTTTCCATAATTTCTCTTTCAGATTTTTCATCATTAGTGTATAGGAATCCAAGAGATTTCTGTGCATTAATTTTGTATCCTGCTACTTTACCAAATTCATTGATTAGCTCTAGTAGTTTTCTGGTGGCATCTTTAGAATTCTCTATGTATAGTGTCATGTCATCTGCAAACAGTGACAGTTTTACTTCTTCTTTTCCAATTTGTATTCCTATTATTTCTTTTTCTTCTCTGATTGCTGTGGCTAGGACTTCCAAAACTATGTTGAATAATAGTGGTGAGAGTGGACATCCTTGTCTCATTCCTGATCTTAGAGGAAATGCTTTCAGTTTTTCACCACTGAGAATGATGTTTGCTGTGGGTTTGTGGTATGTGGCCTTTATTATGTTGAGGTAGTTTCCATCTATGACCACTTTCTAGAGAGTTTTTATCATAAATGGGTGTTGAATATTATCAAAACTTTTTCTGCATCTATTGAGATGATCATATGGTTTTTATTCTTCAGTTTTTTCATATGGTGTATCACATTGATTGATGTGTGTATATTGAAGAATCCTTGCATCCCTGGGATAAATCCCACTTGATCATGGTGTATTATCCTTTTAATGTGTTGTTGGATTCTGTTTGCTAGTATTTTGTTGAGGATTTTTTTTTGTGTGTGTGGTACGCAGGCCTCTCACTGTTGTGGCCTCTCCCATTGCAGAGCACAGGCTCCGGAACCACAGGCTCAGTGGCCATGGCTCACGGGCCTAGTGCTCTGCGGCATGTGGGATCTTCCCGGACCGGGGCACGAACCCATGTCCCCTGCATCGGCAGGTGGTTTCTCAACCACTGCACCACCAGGGAAGCCCTTGTTGAGGATTTTTGCATCTATATTCATCAGTGATATTGGTCTGTAATTTTATTTTTTTGTAGTATCTTTTTCTGGTTTTGGTATCAGGGTTATGGTGCCCTCATAGAATGAGTTTGGGAGTGTTCCTTCCTCTGCTATATTTTGGAAGAGTTTGAGAAGGATAGGTGTTAGCTCTTCTCTAAATGTTTGATATAATTCACCTGTGAAGCCATCTGGTCCTGGACTTTTATTTGTTGGAAGATTTTTAATCACAGTCTAAATTTCAGTGCTTGTGATTGGTCTCTTTATATTTTCTATTTCTTCCTGGTTCAGTCTCAGAAGGTTGTGCTTTTCTAAGAATTTGTCCATTTCTTCCAGATTGTCCAGTTTATTGGCATATAGTTGCTTGTAGAAATCTCTCATGATCCTTTGTGTTTTTGCAGTGTCAGTTGTTACTTCTCCTTTTTCATTTCTAATTCTAATGATTTGAGTCTTTTCCCTTTAATTCCTGATGAGTCTGGCTAATGGCTTATAAATTTTGTTTATCTTCTCAAAGAACCAGCTTTTAGTTTTATTGATCTTTGCTATCGTTTCCTTCATTTCTTTTTCATTTATTTCTGATCTGATCTTTATGATTTCTTTCCTTGTGCTAACTTTGGGGGTTGTTTTTGATTCTTCTTTTTCTATTTGCTTTAGGTGTAAGGTTAGGTTGTTTATTTGAGATGTTTCTTGTTTCTTAAGGTAGGATTGTATTGCAATAAACTTCCCTGTTAGAACTGCTTTTGCTGCATCCCATAGGTTTTGGGTCATTGTGTTTTCATTGTCATTTGTTTCTAGGTATTTTTTTGATTTCCTCTTTGATTTCTTCAGTGATCCCTTGGTTATTAAGTAGAGTATTGTTTAGCCTCCATGTGTTTGTATTTTTTATAGATTTTTTCATGTAATTGATATCTAGTCTCATAGCATTGTGGTTGGAAAAGATACTTGATACAATTTCACTTTTCTTAAATTTACCAAGGCTTGATTTGTGAACCAAGATATGATCTATCCTGGAGAATGTTCCATGAGCCCTTGAGAAGAAATTGTATTCTGTTGTTTTTGGATGGAATGTCCTATAAATATCAATTAAGTCCATCTTCTTTAGTGTATCATTTAAAGCTTGTGTTTCCGTAGTTATTTTCATTTTGGATGATCTGTCCATTGGTGAAAGTGGGGTGTTAAAGTCCCCTACTATGATTGTGTTACTGTTGATTTCCCCTTTTATGGCTGTTAGTACTTCCCTTATGTATTGAGGTGCTCCTATGTTGGGTGCATAAATATTTAAATTGTTATATCTTCTTCTTGGATTGATCCCTTGATCATTATGTAGTGTCCTTCTTTGTCTCTTCTAATAGTCTCTGTTTTAAAGTCTATTTTGTCTGATATGAGAATTGCTACTACAGCTTTCTTTTGATTTTCATTTGCATGGAATATTTTTTTCTATCCCCTCACTTTCAGTCTGTATGTGTCCCTAGGTCTGAAGTGGGTCTCTTGTAGACAGCATATATACAGGTCTTGTTTTTGTATTCATTCAGCCAGTCTATGTCCTTTGGTTGCAGCATTTAATCCATTTACATTTAAGGTAATTATCGATATGTATGATCCTATTACCATTTTCTTAATTGTTTTGGGTTTGTTATTGTAGGTCTTTTCCTTGTCTTGTGTTTCCTGCCTAGAGAAGTTCCTTTAGCATTTGTTGTAAAGATGGTTTGGTGGTGCTGGATTCCCTTAAGTTTTGCTTGTCTGTAAAGGTTTTAATTTCTCCATCAAATCTGAGTGAGATCCTTGCTGGGTAGTGCAATCTTCGTTGTAGGTTTTTCTCTTTCATTACTTTAAATATGTCCTGCCACTCCCTTCTGGCTTGCAGAGTTTCTGCTGAAAGATCAGCTGTTAACCTTATTGAGTTTCCCTTGTATGCTTTTTCTTGTTTTTCCTTTGCTGCTTTTAATATTTTTTCTTTGTATTTAATTTTTGATAGTTTGATTAATATGTGTCTTGGTCTGTTTCTCCTTGGATTTATCCTGTATGGGACTCTCTGCACTTCCTGCACTTGATTACCTATTTCCTTTCCCATATTAGCAAAGTTTTCAACTATAATCTCTTCAAATATATTCTCAGTCCCTTTCCTTTTCTCTTCTTCTTCTGGGACCCCTATAATTCGAACATTGGTACGTTTAATATTGTCCCAGAGGTCTCTGAGACTGTCCTCAATTCTTTTCATTCTTTTTTCTTTATTCTGCTCTGCAGTAGTTATTTCCACTATTTTATCTTCCAGGTCACTTATCCGTTCTTCTGCTTCAGTTATTCTGCTATTGTTCACTTCTAGAGAAGTTTTAATTTCATTTATTGTGTTGTTCATCATTGTTTGTTTGCTCTTTAGTTCTTCTAGGTCCTTGTTAAATGTTTCTTTGTTTTCTCCATTCTATTTCCAAGATTTTGGATCATCTTTACTATCATTATTCTGAATTCTTTTTCAGGGAGACTGCCTATTTCCTTTTCATTTTTTAGGTCTGGTGGGTTTTTACCTTGCTCCTTCATCTGCTGTGTGTTTCTTTGTCTTCTCATTTTTCTTATGTTACTGTGTTTGGGGTCTTCTTTTCTCAGGCTGCAGGTTTGTAGTTCCCGTTGTTTTTGGTGTTTGCCGCCAGTGGCTAAGGTTGGTTCAGTGGGTTGTGTAGGCTTCCTGGTGAAGGGGACTAGTGCCTGTGTTCTCTTGGATGAGGCTGGATCTTGTCTTTCTGGTAGGCAAGTCCACATCTGGTGGTGTGTTTTGGGGTGTCTGTGACCTTATTATGATTTTAGGCAGCCTCTCTGCTAATGGATGGGTTTGTGTTCCTGTCTTGGTAGTTGTTTGGCATAGGCTGTCCAGAACTGTAGCTTGCTGGTTGTTGAGTGGAGCTGGGTCTTGGTGTTGAGATGGAGATCTCTGGGAGATTTTCACTGTTTGATATTACACACTCACAAAAAGTGAAATAGAGAAAAAAATATATATATCATTGCTCCCAAAGTCCACCTCCTTAATTTGGGATGATTTGTGGTCTATTCAGGTATTTCAGAGATGCAGTGTACATCAAGGTGACTGTGGAGATTTAATCCAGTGCTCCTGAGGAGGTTGGGGGAGATTTCCCTTTATCTTCTTTATGTTCACAGCTCCTGGGATTCAGGTTTTGATTTGGCCCCGCCTCTGTGTGTAGGTCGCCTGAGGGTGTCTTTTCTTTGCTTAGACAGGACGGGGTTAAAGGAACAGCTTATTCGGGGCCTCTGGCTCACTCAGGCTGGGGGCATGTAGGGGTATAGAGTGAGGGGCGAGCCTGCAGTGGCAGAGGCTGACGTGACGTTGCACCAGCCTGAGGCATGCCGTGTGTTCTCCTGGGGAAGTTGTCTCTGGATCACGGGACCCTGGCAGTGGCGGGCTGCACAGGCTCCCTCGGAAGAGGTGTGGATAGTGACCTGTGCTTGCACACAGGCTTCTTGGTGGCTGCAGCAGCAGCCTTAGCGTCTCATGCCCATCTCTGGGGTCCGTGCTGATAGCCATGGCTTGCGCCCGTTTTTGGAGCTCGTTTAAGTGGTGCTCTTAATCCCCTCTCCTCGCGCACTGCAAAACAAAGAGGCAAGAAAAAGTCTCTTGCCTCTTTGGCAGTTCCAGACTTTTTCCCAGACTCCCTCCTGGCTAACTCTGGTGCACCAGCCCCCTTCAGGCTGTGTTCATGCAGCCAACCCCATTCCCCTCCCTGGTATCTCACCAAAGCCGGAGCCTCAGCTCCCGGCCCCGCCCGCCCCAGCGGGTGAGCAGACAAGCCTCTCGGGCTGGTGAGTGCTGGTCAGCACCGATCCTCTGTGCGGGAATCTCTCTGCTTTGCCCTCTGCACCCCTGTTGCTGCGCTCTCCTCTGTGGCTCCGAATCTTGCCCCCCTCTGCCACCCGCAGTCTCCGCCGACGAAAGGACTTCCTTTTGTGTGGAAACCTTTCCTCCTTCACAGCTCCCTCCCACTGGTGCAAGTCCCATCCCTATTCTTTTGTCACTGTTTTTTCTTTTTTCTTTTGCCCTACCCAGGTACATGGGGAGTTTCTTGCCTTTTGGGAGGTCTGAGGTCTTCTGCCAGCATTCAGTAGGTGTTCTGTAGGAGTTGTTCCACATGTAGTTGTATTTCTTACTTATTTGTGGGGAGGAAGGTGATCTTTATGTCTTACTCTTCCACCATCTTGAAGCTATTCTGTTTAATGAAGTCATATCTCTCATGGCACTCCATCATCACCAATACAACCAGAAAGTTCAAATGAAAATGACTGGTATTATCAAGTTTGGCAAGAATGTGTATAATCCTTGAATCTCATTCACTGCTGCTGAGGATGAAAATTCATACAAATGTTTTGAAAATATTTAGAAGTATGTGGCTGTAGGTAGGAGGTCTCAGTTCCTTGCCACATGGATCTCTCCTTAGGGCTGCTTGAGGGTTCTCATGACATGGCAGCTGGCTTACCCCAGGATGAGAGATCCGGCCCACGGTCCCCAGGACTGTCACGGCTTTAGTTGCTGGGGCCCCTCTTGAGCCAGCAGCTTCAGTGAGGCCGCCCTCCTCTTGGGCTCTGGGGCAGTTCAGTGACAGTGGAGGGAAGAGACCCTGAGCCAGGAGTCCCCATCTTCTTTTTATTACCCAAGTGGTAAATGGTGTCAAACACAAGCTACTTGACAAGGTACTAAAATGATAATAATTCTTTAGATCTTTTGGGTATTTTACAAAGGGTAAATTTTTTCCATTTCATTTTATTTTTAAAAATTTGATTTTTACTAAGTTTATATTGAAATCTGAGCTAGTTTTATTAAGTACCATAGAAAGTACTGTCAAAATACAAAGTACATGTTTTCAGATAGCTTCCATTTTTATTTTATTTTAGAGAAATAAGTCATACACACAAAGAAATATTTAACATATTTGTATACCTTTAAAATAGCAAAATGAACAATGAGATTCATTAGTAAATAAAACAAAACATTAATTTTGAATACCCTTGTATGTCCTCTATAATTTCATCCCTTTCCTCTCCCCTCCAAAAGGGAACTTCAATTCAGAATTTTGTTTACAGTTTGCTTATTTTTTAAAATGTTTTTTATCACACAGGTATGTTTATCTAAGTAATAGATTGTTTAATTTTGTTTTTGACCTTTATATATATGGAATCATACTGTGTATATTCTTATGTGACTAGTTCTTTTCACTCAACAGAACTCTTGACATTCATGTCTTGATAAATGTCATATAGTTCATCCAGTTTTACTGTGGTACAGTATTCCAATCACATGACTACAACACCTGATTTTTTTTTTTTCCATTCTACTCTACTTGGACAATTGGGTTGTTTTCAGTTTTTTGATTTTATAATAAAATATTTGATAATATTGCTATATTTTTAGGTATATCTCTTCGAAGACATATGTGAATTTCCCTAAGATGTATACTCATATAGAATTGAAGAGTCATGAAAAATGCATATATTCAACTTTACAAGAGAATGCCTGATTATTTTGCAAGTTGTACCAATTTAAACTCACTAATGATGTCTCAGATTTTATTTTTGTTTTACATCTTAGTCAATACTTTTAAATTTTTATAAATCTCATGAGAAATAAAATGATATATCACTGTGTTTTTACTTTGCTTTCTCTTGATTAATATTGTTTGAATATCTTTTCATATGTTTAATGGCCTCTCATGTTTCCTTTTCTGTAAAATTCCTGTTGATGTATTCTGACCATTTTTATAAAGGATTATTTATCTTTTTCTTATTGTTTTGTAGGACTTACTAATATATTCTGGATACAAACCTTTTAGCAGTTATATATGTTGCAAATATCTTCTTGGAAAGTGTGGCTTTTTACTACCTTTATTGTGTGTGTGTGTGCGTGTGTGTACATTTGTGTATGTATGTATGCATGTGAGATTTCATGAATAAAAGTCTTTAAGTGTAGTTGAATTCATCTTTTTCTTTATAATTTTTACTTTTTGAGTTAAAAGAAATTCTTTCTTATACTGAAGTCATCAAGTTATTCCCTGATACTTTTTCCTGAAAGTTGTACATTTCTTAGTCCTTGGTCCATCTGGAATTGATTTTTGTGAATGGTGAAGTGGGTATTTCAATCCATTTTTCCCATAAGAGTAACAATTTTCCCAGTTTTTCTGTTCAGTCCATTCTTTGCCTAATTAGCTATAATGATAGCTCTATGCTATATTAAGTTTTTATGTATGCATGGTCTATTTCTGGGTTCTCTACTCTATTCAATGGTTTGTCTATCCCTGTGTCAGTACTTTGGTGCCTAAATTACTCTATAATTAAGCCAATACCCAGAAGAACAAATACCTCTGATCTTATTTTTCCTCTGCCTCAGGAGTGTTTTAGTTATTCTTAGACCATTGATCTTCCACATAAATTTCAGAATCAGGTTGGCAAGTTCCACAAAATATACTATTAGGATTTTTATTGCAATTGCATTGAACCTACAGAACATTTTGGAAAGAATGATAGCTTTACAATATTGTTTATTTCTGTCCATGAATATGATATATCTCTCTATTTAAGTCTTTAATATTTTAAAGAGTTTTTATGGTTTTCTAAATAAAGGTCTTATACAACTTTGTTAGATTTATTACTAAGCATCTCACTTTTTTGTTGCAATTTTAAATGACATTGCTTTAAAAGCAGATTTTTCTAACTTCTACTGATTTACTGAGATACAATAGGATTTTACATAATGATTTTATATCCATCGATCTTATTAAACTCTCTTAATATTTCCCATATGTTATCTGTACATTCTTTGGGGTTTACATGCAGGCAGTCATCTGGTACTGAGTTTTGTTTCTTCCTTTACGATCTTTGTTTTAATTTCCTTCTGAATATTTGTCTTTTAACTGTAGAGTTTTTTCAAAGTTTTAAAAAACTCTGTGAAGTGAGGAAGTTATATATTGCATTTCTCTTCTTTTAGTGAGTTCACTAACGATTTTAAAGTTCCTTTGTAACTTAGCCAAGTCTAAAGTTAATATCATTATTTTTCTCCTAGGAAGCATTCTTGTTAATAGCTTGCTAGTGTTATGCCATTGAGGTATGCTAGTTTTACTTTGCTTTTATAAAAACCTTAAAAATTAAACATTTTCCTGATTATTGTATGGTCGATATTTATGTTTACCTCATGTTTATCATTTTCTAGGCTCACAATTTCTTTTTGCATTTTAGATCTTCCTTCTGAAATAATTTTTCTTCTTTCTGTTCTTCCTTCTTTGGAAATTTCTTTGGAGTTTCTGTTGACACTAAACACTCAGTTTTTTTTTTTTAACACAGTTTTCTTGTTCTCATAATTCTTTATTATTTTCTTTTAGCATTTTGAAATGCTAAAGCATTTCCTCTGGCTTCCATTGCGACTATTAAGGTTCTCTTTCATTCTTTTGTAATTTCTATTTATGCCATTGGTCTCTTTTTTTTCCTGCTGGTTTTTAAGATAGTCTCTTGGTCCCTGGTGTTCTGCAGTTACAATATAACATGCATTTATTTCCACTTATTTTTGTTTAAGATATGTTGTTTCTGAATCTGAGGACAAGTCTTACCAATTCTGGAAAAATTCAGTCATTTTCGCCTTGAATATTCCCTTTAGTCTATTCTTTTCATTCTTTCCACTTGAAATTCTGTACTTTCTGCATCTTTGATTGTGTTAAATTCTGGACAGTTTCTTCAGATCTATGTTCTCGTTCATTATATCACTTTTATGCTGTGTCCTATCTGCTGTTTAATCTATAATTTAATTTTTAATTTAATGTTAGATTTTTATGTCTAGTGGTCAAATTTGTGTCTTAGTGCTTCTGAAGTGCTTTGTTCCATTGGCATACTTTTAATAACTTCTTTTATTTTTAAAATGTATTAACTAATTATAACAAACTTATAGCTTTGTGAATCTTATTCTATAGTCTGTTGTTATGATTGACTTTTGCTCATGTTACCTTGGTCCTCACATGTTTATGAATTTTGTTTCTTATCTCTATAAAATCTTTGAAGTGTGGGTTTTAAGTACCTTTTCTCTTGTAGGACTGTGTTGTTTCAAGTGCTAGATAATACTACCAACCTGAGTCCATTTTCAAATAATTTTAGCTTGGGATATAACTTCTAGTTTTAAATGTGTGTGATATGGGCTCTATTCAGACCTAAGCAAGTATCTTCCCCATCTCAATTTGTCCAAAGGGACTTTTCTCTAGATTACTCACTGATATTGCCTTGTGAAAACCCTAGCTTCATCTGATTATCTCTGATACAAACTTTTGCATTCTTCAAACCCCAGGCTTTGCCTCCTGTCCCCTCAGTCATGGGATCCTTTACAACTTGGGATCAAAACCACCAGAGATTGTCATATGCTCTCAAAGTAATGCCTGCTCCAGAGTTTGCTTACCTCTTAGGAAACACACTTTGTACTTTTTTCCTGGCATCTGTAGATTTCCCTTAACTTGCCATTAGCTCAGCCATGTAGTTAAAATGTGGGATAAAGATTTTTAAAAAATATTTTCAGGTGTTCTGTACTAGAAGGGCTTTCTGGCCATCTAGTCTGACATATTCACAGCACATTCCCAATCTCAACATTTTAACTACTTCACAGAAGTATGTTCTTAAATTAAAATAATAGTAGCTAATATTTATTCATTTTACTTAAGTATCAAGATTCTGCTAAGTGACTTACATGTGTGATCTAATTTAATGCTTACCACAATCCATCCTAGTATATATAATGGTAGTCTTTATTTTAGAGATGAGAAAACTGAGGTCTAGAAAGGTTAATATAATAGCTTCTCCCAGTTCACACTGCCTGACTGTTTGGAGCCAGACCTCAACCCAGGGTGATCTGACTCCATTGAAGGTTTTGTTCTCCTTTTCTCCCTCTTTTTTTAATGAAATGTTTCAAACATTGAGAAAAGTTGAAATAATACAATTAACTTATACCTTCAACATTCCAATGTTGTAAACATTTTGTCGTATTTGTTTTCTCTTTCTCTATGTACATACATATTTTTTGCTGTTCCATTTGAAGGTAAGTTTTAGATATCATGACATTTCACTTCTCAGTATTGAGATTTCATTTGCAAAGTGACCTTTTAGCTATCTTCAAAGTGGTCCCTTTGGTGAATTCTTATTGCTTTCCTGGCAATGAGGAAAATTTTTTACTTAAGAGGAAGGAATCTTTTTTCTTTGAAATTCAAGGTTTAGTAAAGTGCCTGGCGCTTAGGGGAATCAATGAATTTACCTAGGTGAATAGGAGCAGAGGTAAAAATTATCTAAGATAAAAAACATGTTCCAATTTAAATGGCAGGAAAAAGAAATACATTGAAGAGGTTAGTTACCTATCCTTGAGAATTATGCTATAGCATTTCACCCTGACAAGGAATGCAGAGAAAACTTCCATGTGTATCTATGTGGAAACAGTTATTCCCCTGTCATGCACTATTTTGTCCTCTATCTAGATGGTGATCCCCTGGGGTAGGGGCTCTGTCTTCTGTTCCTGGTATAATTGAATCAATGAATCCATACCAATGTACTATTTATAGTAGATGTAATTTCTACCTTATTATTGCCACTGTTCCTGATACTGAAAACCAATTCTACTGATACTGTTACTGCTACTGAAACTATTACTATTTCTATCATCAATATCTTTCTGAGGAAGACAGAGCCAACCAAGGGATTTTATTCCCATTTTATAGCTAAGGAAGAATTGAAGCGAATTAGCTCAAACTTGAATCTAGATATTCTGTCTCCAAGTCTAATGTTTCCTCTGTGCCATTCCTTTTGATTTACCATTTGTTGAACTCTCACTATGTACCAGGAACTATTCTGCAGGTTAAAGTAGCCAAGAAACTAAGAGCAGAAACAGTGTGTTTGCAGAACTGCTGATTTCACTAATACCTGACATCCATGAAAGGGCATGACTGGTATCAGCTGCTTTTTAAAACGAAGCTATATAAGTGATTATGCACATATTAAGAGAATATGAAAATATACTTTTAGATGAATATATATTTAGATATTTATATGTATCACCTATGAAACATAAGTATTATTTATAAAATGTAATATATATATTACATATATACATACGTGTGTGTGTATATATATTTATTTATTTATATTCGTGTGTCTCTGTGTATACTGCAGTGGCTTGTGTCTAACTCTGTCTGGGAATGGGTGGGAAAATCAAGAGGTAAGGATGCTGACGAATCAGGGAGGTCCTGGGTTTCCTGGGGCTGCTGATGAGAGATGAGGGCTAAGGAAGAGTGGGTTCATTGCCTTGAATGTCAGCTGGAGTCAAGCTCTGAGTGTTGGGATCAGTAGGTACCCGGTGTATGAGTTGATTGTCTGAGAATATAGAACTAGGGGGTTGTTCGCACACTTTTTTTTTTTTTTTTGCGGTACGCGGGCCTCTCACTGTTGTGGCCTCTCCCGTTGTGGAGCACAGGCTCCGGACGCGCAGGCTCAGAGACCATGGTTCACGGGCCCAGCCGCTCCGTGGCATGTGGGATCCTCTTGGACCAGGGCACGAACCCGTGTCCCCTGCATCGGCAGGCGGACTCTCAACCACTGCGCCACCAGGGAAGCCCTGTTTGCACACTTTTTACCTTGACCAGCTACCAGGGTCCTGCTCATTTGTGGCATGTGGAACATTTGCTAGAGATGGTACACGAAGTAGCAGGGAGTCAGTGAGCATCTGGGCTGATTGCCTTTAATAAGCTTCTGTGTTCGATTCCTGAATCTATTCCTACGTTTATACTATTTCTGCCTTTTAGGAGCCTCCTGCTAATGCACCAACTACTACTAGATTGTTCCACTCTGACCTCTGAATTGATGCTCAACTTTTTAAAGAAAAGCAAACACTGCTAATTTCATAATGAATTTCTTGTGTGACAAATTGGTGCTTGATGGTGGTGATCTGGTACATTGGTTCAACATGCTCCCCCAGAGAGGAAGGTGGAAGATTTTCCTGTTCTTAGATCTTTATACTCATATTTGGACAAGAATTTGTTATCTTTCTGGTATTCAGGAATACTTTGTCTGATATTTATCTCCCTTATCTTCATCATCCACACATCTATTACATGGTAGCAAAGGAATACATATTTAATAACAAGTATCAAGTGTAGAAACACTACATAACTGTGGAAAATCAACTGCAAATTGGCAGTTTTATTTTATGCAACATTCGACCTTTGGGCAATAGCCATCTCTACATAATCTCCAGACTCTCCTCATTGTAAAGTGCTTTCCTAGCAAAAATATAGTAGATAATATAAATGCAATCTGAAAAAAAAAAAAAAAACTTGGTAATGTCTATAATCCTTTGTATTAGACCTCAAACTTGTTAGGGGAATATAAAATATTGGTGTAGCAAGAAGTGCATTCTTTTTTACAAATTTTACTGAAGTAGAGTTGATTTACCATGTTATGAAGAAGTGTATCCTTAATGGCATCCTTATTTCATTTTTAGGCAGAATGGAAGGAAGCAAAATGGCTCAAGCTCAGACCTTAAATGTATTAACATAGAAATACTACAGGGCATTCTAGATCCTGTACAAAGAAGTCAAGCAGTAAAACATCATCATAGAAGAGTGAGGAAATGAGAAGGATTGAGAAATCTTTTATTGGGACTTTATTCATTAGGAATCTATGGACTCCATGGAGGGTAAGAATAATTGCATACTCTTTAAGAGATGGATCAGGTGGCCATCTAATGAAAGTGGCTTCTTGGGACCCGAGGTTACCAGTTCATAGAGTGAGACCAGACCACAGGCCCATCCTCGTGCTACTTTTTATAACCATCTGTCCTGTGGGAGTTAAGATGTAAGGAGGATTCACACCAAGGTTTTGGTTCTCACTGAATGCAGAGCAGAGGAGACAGGATGCTGGAGAGTGGGGGAGAGAAAATACAAACAAATAACTCTTATTTAGTGTTTGAATGTTTGAAGTCTAAGTTGGGAGCTGAGAGAGGCTAGGAATGTGGGGCTTAATGAGGAGAACTTCACATGACTCTGTGTTGCTCCTTCCCCAAGAACTGGCTGACTGTTTCACACCATAGAAGTGAAGGCACAAAGCTCAGATTTGAATATTTGCTGTCACTTAATATTGAATAGCTCTGTGATATTGGAGGATTTCGTGAACCTCAGTTTTCTTACCAAAAAACGGGACTACTGATATCTACCGTAGAGTTGCTTTGAAGGTTAATACATGTCCAAAAGTCTACCAGTGTCTGACAAAGGCCAGGTACATGATTCCAGTAGCTATGTTGTATTTGCAATTCTTAGTGTGTTTTGTCTCTAATATGATGAGTCCTCCTGTCAAAATCACCCCTGGCTGCTGCACAGCGAGAACAGGACAGTGTCTTACAGAAGCTCACGAACAGCCCTCCTGTGTCCCTTCCCTCCAGCTACCCAGGTGAAGTCCTCTGGGTGCAGCTGTCAGTGGAGTCCCAGGGTGACCCCAGCAGTGATGGCTGTGTCCGGGGTGCTGTCTGTGTTGCTCAGAGCATTGCATGCCCTGGCCAGCTCTCTATATTACCACCACGCCAGTTCCCCACAGAAGGGGTCCAAGGCCCCCTCTCTCACCCTGAATCTCCCTCTTACCTGGCACCCAAGCACAGTCACTCATGTTGCTAAGAAGCTAAGTTTCTTAGCTTCTGTCTTTAGCTCCTTCCTCTGCAGGTGCAGTGGTGAGTCTGTGGCTATAGCAGGAAACACACATTTCTCTGTCTCCCATGTTCATTTTCTCCCTCAGGTGCCTGGGGGAAAGCTCATGCTCACAAACCCCTTCCCAAAGGAAGTCAGCTCTCGCGAAAAGGCCCCCTGCCTGCCAAGGCTTGAATTTCAGGGTGGAAACAACTTAGCCTAGGCTCTCAATCCTAACACCTTGTTTTCTTCATTGTTCTCTCCTTGATCAAAATGACCTCATTTGTTAGTGTTCTGCTTATTTCCTATCTCTGCATCTATTCTGTAAGCACCTTGAATGAAAGGACCACGTAAAAAATTTTTCTTTTAAAGTCTCTCCACTCTTATGTTCTTAAGATCAAGCAGTGTTGAATATATGAAAGTTTGGATGAACAAAGGAGCAAATCTTTCCTATCATCTGTGCCTCGGTTGGGTCACTTCCTTTTCCAGCCCAGAGGAGCTGTGCTCCCTGCAGAGCACAGGTCACACGGGCCACAGTCCCACCTCAGCTCTGATGAATCTCCTGCACCTGTGCTTGTGTGTCACCTGTGCGTGTCACATGCCCAGCGCCGCTGTAGGTGGGGGAAGGGGTGTGTGGGGTGAAGGAAGGCCCCAGGCTGAGCCGTGGAGGTTACCTTCCCTCCGTGGGAAAAGGGTAGCTAGCTTGCTCCAGTGGCTTCTCTCATCTTGGCAAAGGAATGGAATCAGCTATTTCTGGAATCAATTCTAGCGCCAATCTCCACGTCTGTATTAAAAGGTTAATTGCTTTTCACCTGCACATCCCCAGTCTGGCTTCTCCAAGAAAGCAAAACAGTGTGATGAGAGCCGCCTTTCTATTCTAATATCATTTGCTGCATCAAGTGCTCAGAATCTCTTTATCTGAGGCCAAGTGCACATTCCCATTTGAGAGACAGTTGCTACCTGCAGCACAGCAAATAGTGGCGGCTGGACCACTGCTTGTTTGGAAACCCTTGAGGATATTGCTCGGTCTCTCATTTACTGTTGGCTGGTGGAGGCGACTCCATGTTTTCTAAGGGCAATCTTTAATGAGCGCTGGGTGGCTTCTGATGTTGCCCTCCCACACACTGTGGGTAAAGACAGTGCTGGGAGCCGTACATTTTCATCTGTGGAAGTATTTTGTATTGAGCCCTGTCAAAAACAACACTGCCTTTGGGACACAGAAAATCCAATTTGATAGCAGTGTTCCTGCTTTTTTCACTTGGACACATTGTATCAGTTAGGGTGTAGTCTTTGGACCTCAGCTATTTTTCAACCGGAAACTAATTTGGGACCTGGCTCTGTGCTGTTAGTGATGACATGAAAAAATATACTTACAAGTAGTCCTGTCCTAAAATGACCCGAATTAATACCTAGCATTGTAAAGGGTGGGGAGAAGAAAGGAGGAAAGTAATCAGCCCATATGCTTTCCTTGGGAACTCTCCATGTGCATAAAGCACTCAGGAATTTCATGAGGATGCTAGTCCCTCAACTGCTCCCTGCCCAAAACATCCTTAAGAAAGAGAAAAAAAGATTTGGGGCTGACAAGGGAGGTTCAGGGACCAGGAATTTCAACTCTCTAAACTGGAGATGAGTGTTGGGTGGGGGATTGTTTTCCCAGATCAACAGAGCTCTCATCCTGCGTTTTGCAAATAGTCATTCAGATGATTTGTTCATTAATTAGTCAACATGTATTTAAGGGTCTACTGTGTATGTCAGGCAGTGCTGAAAAGAGAACACTTGGATCTTGTCTTCAGAATCTTACAGGAGATAGAGATATGTAAGTAAACAAATACAATAAAGCATTATAGGACTGAAATTCAGTTATGTGCAGATACAATGTCAGCTTGGGACAATATTTCTCAACCTTGTTTTTTTTCCATTATCACCCCCCCTAAAAGAGCCTTTTAAAAGACATTTTTTCCCTAATCACTTTTTCTGATATTAAATTTTTGTACCAAACATATATTATATATCTGTTTATGTACCTCATAGAAGTCTCTACTTTATACAGAAAAGACTTTGTTTGGCTCGCCAAAATCAATGTTTGCGTACTTGGATGTGATGTCACCCTCACTGAGAATGTACAGCCTAAAGAAAGGAGAACTCATTTCTCACTCGAGAGTCCAAGAGGACCTTATAGAAGAGCGATGTGTTACCTAAAGTATTAAAATATGTGTAGCATTCTATCAGATAGAAAAAAGAGGGACAGCAGTGTGAGAAGAGGGGGCAACATGTGCAAAAGTACAGAGGCATGAAGGGGACTGTTTAGCATGTGACATGCACAGGCAGAAATAAACCTCTTTGAGGCTGAATTCTGTTCAAGGAGCTGCTCTACCTGATTTTCCCATCATGTGCACAAAGATGTTGGTTATAAGAGACAGGTTCTGCCTAGTTTAGGTAAGTATCTATAACAATATCTGAAAATATTCTCATTCATGTGACTTTTTTTTGGACAATAAAGAATTTGTCAAGGATGTTTGAGCTCAAAATCTAGAGTAACAATTATCTTTCTTACATAAAATTCATAGAAGCAGGGGTGAGAGTGAGAGATAAATAGAGCATATAGCATGTTTAGGGCAGTGACACTATTCTGTACAATACCAAATTAATGGATACATGTCATTATACATTTGTCTAAATCCATAGACTGTGCAAAACCAAGAGTTAACCCTAATGTAAACTGTATACTCTGGGTGATAATGACTTGTCAATGTAATTTCATTGACTGAAACAAATGTACCCCTCCAATGGGGGATGTTGATAATGGGGGGGTATATGGGAAATCTCTGTACCTGTAGATCAATTTTGTTATGAACCTAAGACTGCCCCCCCCACCAAAAAAAAAAAGGTCTAGGAGGAATGGCCAAGATGGTGGAGTAGGAAGACCCTGAACTCAACTCTTCCCATGGACACACAAAAATTACAAATACTTGCAGAGCAACCACTGATGAGAAAGATGGAAAGACTAGCAGTAAAGGTCTATAACTAAAGATATAAAGAAGGAACCACAGCAAGATGGGTATGAGGTGTGGGGAAGTGGTATAGTCAATGTATACCCTGGGTGGGTGATCCATAAATGGGAGGATAATTACAATTGCAGAGGTTCTCCCTGAGGAGCTAGGGGTCTGAGCCTCACATTGGGCATTGCAACCTGGAGGGTCCTGCAACAGGAAGATGAGCCCCCAGAAAGTCTGGCTTTGAAGGCAAGGGGGACTTCCCAGAAGGCTGTGGGAAAAAGAGACTCCACTCTTAAAGCATACATACAAATCTCACAGGCTCTCACAAAATCTCAGGGACCCAGGGCAGAAGCAGTAATTTTAAAGGAACGCAGCTACTTATCTTGGAGAGCCTCTTGGAGTGGCAAGAGGCAACTGAAGCTCAGCGTGGGGTCATAGACACTGCTGGCAACCATTTCTGGAAGCTCGTTTTACTACAAGGACACTGGTCCTGGCAAGCACCATTTTTGAATCCTCCCTCTAGCTTATTAGGACTGGGACCTGACCTTACCCCCCAGCCTGTCAGCACCAGTACTGGGACACTTGAGACCAAGCAGCTACCCAAGTAGGGACACAGCCCCACACACTAGCCCTGACCCTTTGCGACCAAGCTGCCTGGGAACTAGTCTTGTCCACCAGAGGGCCCAGGACCTGTCCCTGCATACGAGTGTGCCCACCAGTAGGCCAATACCAACTCTGGGAACCCCATCCCCTGCAGGACCAGTGGGCCAGCATGAGCTCTGGGACCAGCTTCACCCACCAATGGGCAGATTCCAGCCCCAAGACTCCCTGGGCCTTGGCCCCACCCACTAGTGGGCTGACACACAAATTGTGGGACCCCTAGGGCCCTGCAGCCAGAGTCCCTAGGGCCCAGTTGCACCCACAAGTGGACTGGCAGTAGCCTCAGGACAACCTGGGCCTCAACCCTACCCACCAGTGGGCTGACACCAGATTTGGGACCCCCGGGCCCTGCAGCCAGAGAACTTAGGACATGGCTCTGCCTACCAGTGGGCCAGCACTAGCCCCAGGACCTGGCCTCAACCACCAGTGGGTGGCACCAACCTTGGGATCCCCTGGGCCCCAGCGCCACCCACCAACAGGACAGCACACCAGTTCTGGGACACTTTGGTCTCCTCATCCAGCCACTTCAGGATCTGGGACCATACACCAGCATGTTGAGAGCAGCTTCAGGACACTCTGAACCCTACAGCCACTCATGTCAAGAACTGGACCCACCTACCAGAGCAGAAATAAATAAAATAAAGAGTAAAAAGAAAAAAAATCAATGAAACTAAGAACTGGTTCTTTGAAATGATAAATGAAATTGATAAACCTTTAGCCAGACTCATAAAGACAAAAAGATAGAGGGCCCAAATAATCAGAAATGAAAAAGGAGAAGTTACAACTGACACCACAGAAATACAAAGTATCATAACAGATTATGAACAATTATAGGCAAATAAAATGGAAAACCTAGAAGAAATGGACAAATTCCTAGATATATACAATCTTTCAAGACTAAATCAGGAAGAAATAGAAAATATGAAAAGACCAATTACCAGTAATGAAATTGAATCAGTAATAAAATATTCCCAACAAATAAAAGTCCAGGACCAGATGGCTTCACAGATGGATTCTACCAAATACTTAGAGAAGACTTAACACTTATCCTCCTCAAACTAGTCCCAAAAATTGCAGAAGGAATGCTTCCAAATTCATTCTATGAAGTCAGCCTCACCCTGATAACAAAACCAGACAAAGGTATCACAAAAAAAGAAAGTTACAGGCCAATATCACAGGTGAACATAGATGCAAAAATCCTCAACAAAACATTAGTAAGCCAAATTCAAAAATACTTAAAAGGATCACACACCATGATTAAATGGAATTTATCCCAGGGATGCAAGGATTTTTCTATATCCACAAATCAATCAATGTGATACACCACATTAATAAATTGAAGAATAAAAATCATATGATGGTCTCAATAGAGGCAGAAAAAGCTTTTGACAAAATTCAACATTGATTTATGATAAAAACCCTCAACAAAGTGGGTATAGAGAGAACATACCTCAACATAATAAAAGCCATATATGACAAGGCCACAGCCAACATCATACTCAATGGTGAAAAGCTGAAAGGATTTCCTCTAAGATAATGAACAAGACAAGGATGCCCACTCTCACCACTTTTATTTAACATATTATTGGAATTCCTAGCCACAGTAATCAGAGAAGGAAAAGAAATAAAAGGAATCCAAATTGGAAAGGAAGAAGTAAAACTGTCACTGTTTGCAAATGGTATGGTACTATACATAGAAAATCCTAAAGACAACACCAAAAAACACCTAGAACTAATCTATAAATTTGTAAAGTTGAAGGATAATTAATATATAGACATTAATTATACAGAAATAATATATAGAAAATTAATATATATAAATCTGTTACATTCTATACACTAACAATAAACTATCAGAGGAGAAATGGAGAAAACAATTCCATTACAATCACATCAAAAGAATAAAATATTTTGGAATAAATCTAACTAAGGAGATAAAAGACCTGTGCTTGAAAAACTATAAAACACTGATGAAAGAATTTGAAGATAAAAACAGATGGAAAGATATATGGAGTTGGTGGATTGGAGGAATTAATATTGTTAAAATGACAATACTACCCAAGGCAATCTACAGATTCAATGCAATATCTATCAAAATACCAATGACATTTTTCACAGAACTAGAACAAGTAATTCTAAAATTTGTATGGAAACACATAAACCCTGAATAGCCAAACAGTCTTGAGAAAGAATAAATTTGGAGGTACCAAGCTCCTTGATTCAAACTATACTATAAAGCTACAGTAATCAAATTAGTATGGTACTGGCACAAAACAGACAATAGATCAATGGAACAGAATAGAGACCCCAAAAATAAACCCATGCACCTATGGTCAATTAATCTATGACAAAGGAGGGAAGAATATACAATGTGGAAAAGGCATCCTTTTCAATAGTGTTGGGAAAACTAGACAGCTATATGTAAAGGAATCAAGCTGGATTATTCTCTCATATCATGCACAAAAATAAACTAATATGGATGAAACAATTAAATGTAAGACCTAAAATTATAAAACTTCTAGAAGAAAACATAGGTAGTATCCTACCTGACTTCAGTCTCGGTAATATTCTTTTGGATTTGTCTCCCTAGGCAAGGGAAAAAAAAGTAAAAATTAAAAAAATGGGACTACATCAAACTAAAAAGCTTTTGTAAAGAGAAGGAAACTATCAACAAAAAGAAAAGACCACTGACTGAATGGGAAAATATATCTTCAAATGGTATATCTGATAAGGGGTTAATATTCAAAATATACAAAGAACTCATACAACTTATCATCAAAAAAAAAACAAATAAACCCAAAACCCAAACAGCCCTATTGAAAAATGGGCAGAGGATCTAAATAGACATTTTTACAAGGAAGATATACAGATGACCAACAGGCACATGAAACGATACTCATCATCAACAATCACTAGAGAAATGCAAATCAAAATCACAATGAGATATCACCTCACACCTGTCAGAAGGGCTGTTATCAAAAAGACAACAAAAAAGTTTTGGTGAGTATGTGGAGAAAAGAGAACACTTGTTCTCTGTTGGTGGGGATGTAAGCTGGTGGAGCCACTATGGAAAACATTATGCAGATTTCTCAAAAAATTAAAAATAGAACTATCTTATGATCAAGAAAATCTACTCCTGGGTAGTTATTTGAGGAAAATCAAAGCACCAATTAGAAAAGTTATATGAACCCCTATTGTTCATTGCAGCATTATTTACAATAGCCAAAATATGGAAACAACTTAAGTGCTCATCAATAGATGAATGGATAAAGATGTGAATATATGTATAGTGGAATATATATATATATATACACACATACAGTGGAAAAAATATATTTTTACATAGTGGAATATTACTCAGCCATAAAAATGAATGAAACCTTGCCTTTTGTGAAAACATGGGTGGACCTAGAAGGTATAAGTCAGACAGAGAAAGACAAATACTATATGATTTCACTTATATCTGGACTCTAAAAAACAAAAAAAAATGAAGAAACATAACAATACAGAGACAGAGTCATAGATACAGAGAACAAGCAGGTGGTGGCCGGAGGGGAGGGAGTTGTGGGGAGGAAATAAATAGATGAGGGAGATTAAGAGGTACAAACGTCCAGTTGCAAAACAAATGAGTCATGGGTATAAAATGTACAGTGTGGGGAATATAGCCAATAATTACATCATATCTTTGTATGGTGACATATTGTAACTAGACTTATAGTGATCATTTTGAAAGGTATAGAAATATTGAATGACTATATTGTATAACAGGAGCTTACATGGAATTGTAGGTCAGTTATATTCAATAATTCAAAAATAACAAACCAAACAAACTCATGGCAAAAGAGCTCAGATTTGTGTTTTTCCATGACAGGGGTTTGGAAGAGGGGGAATTAGATGAAGGTAGTCAAAAGGTACAAACTTCCAGTTGTAAGATAAATAAGTACTAGGGATGTAATGTACAACATGATAAATATAATTAACACTGTTATATGTTATAATGAAAGTTATTAAAAGATTAAATTCTAAGAGTTCTCATCACAAGGGAAAGTATTTTTTCTATTTCTTTAATGTTCTGTGTACATGAGAAGATGGATGTTCACTAAACTTATTGTGATAATCATCATGATGTATATAAATCAAATCAGTATGCTGTACATTTATATAGTGCTGTATATCAATTACATCTCAATAAAACTGGAAAAAAACTTTATTAAAAATCTTTAAAAAGTGTAACTGGAGTAAACCCATAATTTTGTGTGGCTAAGAGTCGAATTATGAGAAGCATGAGTTTGGGCTCTAATAGAGTTAAGTTTAGATTCTGAATCCATCAATTAATTGAATGACCTTGAGTATATAGCATCCTTCAATTTCCATATGTGTAAAATGAGGGAAAATATCTATATCACAGATATAGTATGAAGACATGCTCACCCACCTATTAAAAATGCCACTTGGGAGAGGGTAGTCCAGAAAGCTTTCCATTTACCAAGGCATTAAGAGTACATTAGTGAGGGTTGAACAAGCGTCTTTGAAAAGCTTTGTTGTAGGTCTCTTTGTATATTAGAAAGAACAGTGGGAAAATTGCCACTGAAATAACTCCCTGTATTTGGTTGGGATAATAGGAATTCCAGAAGTACATTTAGAAGTCAAGGGGGACAATGGTGATCTAATGGGAATAATGGTCAGGGGTCAGATGTTGGTCAGGTGGTCAGATAAGGCAAAGTGGGTATGGTTACTACAGTGAACAGCAGAGCTAAAATAGTAAGAGAATGGTTTGACCATATATATTTTTGGCATTGGCTAATTAATCATACTGTCTATAGGGCTGAAATAGATGGGCAAGCTACTTGATTTGTATTTTACTTGATTTGAGTAAGTGGAAGAGCTCTAGATCTTGCAAACTAGTCTGACTTTAGGCACCACAAAAGAGTGTTGCAGCCCATCAATTCTTTCCCAGATTGAGCCAGTTTATAGATCTAGTCCCTTAAATGAAGGCAAGACTGGGTCCATTTGAGGAAGAATCCTGCTACAATGCCAAAAATTATACTGTAAATCTTTTTCCTAGCCTTCCTTAAAGGGATTGTGGTTCCTTACCTCTTGTCTGTGCACTGGGAAAGGAGATCTTACTAGACTTCATGGCTCTGAACTGACACTAATTCTTGGGTATTCAAAACACCTTCATGGGGCTTCCCTGGTGGCGCAGTGGTTGAGGGTCCACCTGCCGATGCAGGGGACACGGGTTTATGCCCCGGTCCGGGAAGATCCCACATGCCGCGGAGCGGCTGGGCCCGTGAGCCATGGCCGCTGGGCCTGCGCGTCCAGAGCCTGTGCTCCACAGCGGGAGGGGCCACAGCAGTGAGAGGCCCGCGTACCAAAAAAAAACCCCAACAAAACAAAACAAAACAAAAAACACCTCCATGGTCCACCTATTAGATTAAGGGCTTAAGGAGTTCATATAATTAATGGAAGTTTGGCTTGTGTCCATCTCAAAGTGGCCTCGTTGGTCCCCCAACTTAGCACATGATATTTCCTCAAGTCTGGAATGTATAGTTGGAGGAGACATACTTAGCCACTGGGAGAATCCCTACACTTGTTCCCTGACTTATGGAGAGAAGGCTGGTATGGTAAGAATGTTT
The DNA here is from genome assembly GCF_964270905.1 of Leucopleurus acutus. Lineage (NCBI taxonomy): Eukaryota > Metazoa > Chordata > Mammalia > Artiodactyla > Delphinidae > Leucopleurus > Leucopleurus acutus. The sequence goes on from NC_139160.1 coordinate 33,421,640, forward strand.
ACATGGAAATCACTCGAATGGTTTCTACCTTCCCAAATAGCAAACTAAAAGCTATACTGCATTCCTGGAGGAATTGCAGAGATTTGTGCCATGATCTGAGGACTTGAAGAATGCAGGTGATTCCCACCACATCCTAATACAACTTGCCTATTTGGCCTTTGCAGAGGACAGATAGATCTTGGATCTTAGAGAATGACAGAGAAATTTTATAAACTTAATCAACTGATAAGTCAAATTGTAACTGCTGTTCCAGATATGGCTTCATTACTGAAGAAAATCTTCTGGCATCTGGTTTGCAACTTGGGTGGGCCGTGAAACTTGGTAGGCCTACACCTACTAATGTAGGTATTGCTGTAAAGGTATTTTGTAGGTGTGATTAAAGTCCAGAACCAGTTGATTTTAAATACAGGAGATTGTTCTAGATAAACTGGGTAGGCCTGATTCAATTAGTTGGAAGGTCTTAAGGACATAACTGAGGCTTCCCTGTTGAAGAAAAATTCTTCCTGTGACAGCAGCCTGGGAGTTCTAGTCTGCCCTTCCCTACAGCCTGCCCTATGGACAACAGACTTGCCTAGCCAGCCTCTGTACTCATATAAGACAAAGCTTTCCATCAGTATCTTATTACATATCTCCTGCTGGTTCTGTTTCTCTGGTTCAGTTCTGACTGATACAGAAATTAATGTTGTGAATCCATTGCATGTGTTAATAAATATTATCAGAAGCCATTTGCTTTCAATAGTCAAAAACAGCAATACTCCTTCAGTGTGTTTCCTCATGGTTAAAATTCTTCTCCAATTCTCTGTTATAATCCTGTCCACAGGGACCTGCTTCTTCATTCCATAAGATACCATGCAGCTCCGCTAATTTGATATCATGCTAATTGGACTAGTAAGAAGAAAGTAACAACTACTCTAGACATCTTGGTAAAACATTCCAAACAGAGTGGGAAGTAACTCCCCCAGCCCCCATTCAAAACAGAGAGTAGGAAATAACTGCCCCACAGCCAAAATGTAGAGGCTTATGAGAGTTCTAGGCATCTCATGGTACATCGACATATCCCTCCCAGATTGAAGGATAAGTTGATAGGGACATACAACAAAGATAGGGACATAGCACCTAGAGAGTCTCTTTGGATTTTGGAGGCAACATATACCTATACCCCATTTTGGCATGCTGTTCAGACTCATTGATCAAATAACCTGAAAAGCTATTAGTTTTGTGGAGCTCCAGACCAAGAGAAATTCTGCAGCTGCCACTTAGTCTTTATGATCTAATAGATCCATCTGATGGTGCTTGAAGTAAATGTGGCAGATAGGGATGTTCTGTGGAGCCTTTGATAGGATACTACAGGTGACTCACAACATAGACTTTTAGAATTTCGGATCAAAGCTATGCAACCTCCTGCAGATAACTATTTTCCTTTTGAGAAACAACTTCTATCTTGCTACTGGTCCCTACACTTGGCTATGGATCACCAAGATAATCATAATAAACTGCTTGCTGTCTGACTCAAGAAGGGATAACACTGGAGGTGTTCGGCAGGATTCTATTATCCATTGTAGGTGACTGATAGATATGATATCAGGCTCCATCTTGAAAGCTCAAGTAAGCTGCATGGTTAAGTAGTCCAGCTGCCCATGGTCACTACTCCTGCCACATTGCCTCCTCCCTCTGACTGGCACTTATGGTCTCATGGGAAGTTCCCCATTAACCGATGATTGTAAATGAAAATTAAGGCCTAGTTTATAGATGGTTCTGCACATTATGCTGGCATCAGCTCAAAGTAGACAATGACAGCACTAAAACCCCACTCTGGGGTATCCTTGAGGAATAGCGGTGAAGAGAAATCCCTTCAATAGGCAGATTTTTGAGAACTACCCTTGTTTTTTTCATCTTTCTTGGAAGGTGAGATGGTTAGAGGGAGGTGGAGATATACATTATTTCATGGTAAGTGGTTAAAATTTGGCTTGATGGTCAGGGACTTCAATGAGACATGATTGGAAACTAGGTAACTAGGACATCTGGGCAAAGATTTGTGGATGGATCTCTCCAAAATGTTAGAGGATTTGTGTGTTCCATGTGGATGTTCAACAAAGAAAAACCTGAGCAGAGGAGGATTTTATTTACTGGGGCTGTTTTGTGGCTGTTTCCCCAGACACCCCTAATCTTCCCAATGAACTCATGAGCAATGACCATGGTAGCAGGGGTGGAGGTTATGCACAGGTTCAGCAACACGGACTCCCACTCACCAAGACCGATTTGTCTACAGCCACTGCCTCAGTGTCCAACATGCCAACAGAAGAGACCCACACTGAGCCCCTGGTTTGTCACCATTTTCTGGGTTGATTATTCTAGACCACATCCATCTTGGAAGAGGCAGCACTTTGTTCTCATTGAAATAGACATTTGCATGTAGATTTGCCTTTCCTGCTTACAGCGATTCTGACAAATCCACCATCCATGGATTTAAAGAATACCTTATTCACTGTCTCAGTATTTCGCACAACATTGCTTTTGGCAAAGCAGCTCATCTTACAGAAAATGGGCTTGTGCTCATGGAGTTCACTGATCTTACCGAGCGGGTCTTATAGGCTGGTGGGATGTCCTTTTGAAGACTCAGTTACAGCATCATCTGGGTGGTGAGAGCTTGGAGGGCGGGGATATGGAATATGCTCTGAATTGTTGAAGAATATATGGTGCTGCTTCTCCCATTCAATATTATGAGAGAGTTTGTTTGTTTCTTTATTGTCAGTTACCTGGCAGTTTAGTGTTTCTCATGCCAGTAAAAAGAAAAACAGGCAAAAAAGTTCTTACTGTATTAGGGTAATTTATCCTGACTGTCTAGAAAATAGCTCTTACAAAATTAGGTCAGGGAAGAGTATATGTAGAATGCTGAAGATCCATGGAGCACCTTTTAATACTCTCAGGTTCTGTGATAAAAGTAGTAGAAAACCACCCCAAACTCGCAGGGCCTTCAGAAATGAAGGTTTGTGTCACTCCACAGGCAAGGAACCATGATGAGCTGAAGTAGTTGGCGAGGACAGAGTTTGTATAGAATAGGTAGTAGAGGAAGGACACTATAAACACTGATATGACTATGGGACTGGTTATAGAATTTGTAGAGTTATGTATTTTCTTATTTTTATATGAATATATTTATATATACAATTAAATAATTTCTTCCCTTCTACTTGGTGATTGATTACTGTAGCAACTTCTTCTTCTACTCCTATTAACTAATGTAAGATTTTCCTACTAACTAATATAAGATTAATAGTGGTAACTTTTTTTTTTTTTTTTTTTTTTTTGCGGTACACGGGCCTCTCACTGCCGTGGCCTCTCCCGTTGCAGAGCACAGGCTCCGGACGCACAGGCTCAGCGGCCATGGCTCACGGGCCCAGCCGCTCCGCGGCATGTGGGATCTTCCCGGACCAGAGCACGAACCCGTGTCCCTTGCATTGCAGGAGGACTCTCAACAACTGAGCCACCAGGGAAGCCCAGTGGTTACTTTTATATCTCATTATTTAACTTACAAGATACCAAAGTGAGAGTGTGACTCAGGTGGAAGGGAAATGGATTTTACCTGAAGATGGATTAAGTATATGTATTCTCTCTGGGGAAGAGGGTTAGCAGTTTTTGGTTGTGGAATAGTTGTCTCGTATTAAGCAGAAGCATCATTTGGCCATTATCTTTATTTGAAAGTTAAGCATGGTTAAAAGTGGTTTATGTGGATGCTGAGTTGAAAGGGCTGGAAAGTCCTGGATTGTGCTCTTATCAATTTAGGAGCCACATTTTCTAGAATCCCTTGTATGACTAGATTAGAAGTGGCCAAAAGAGGAACTTGCACAAGATTTAGTAGGCAGGAGTGAATCAGAGACCATTACAATTGGAAGGCTGTAGTGCTCAGATACTGTGATGCTCAGATGTGGAGGTGCCTGCTGGGTCTTAGCTGGTCTTCACTCTCCTCTGTTCCACATCCAGCTTGTCTTCCTAACTGCTGGTCCTGCTGCCCAAAAGTGGCCCCAGGCCAATTACCAGATGCTTGACTGCGAACCCACACAGGTGATAGTGACACAGAAACATTCACTTCCCATAGATCTCTTCATGGGCTCCTTTGTGGTTCTAATTTGGCAGGGGGAATGCTTGCCTTCTTGGATTCCCCTGCAAGCTCCAAATTATCCACCCATACCAGCTAAGCAGGCTGACTAGTAACTCTTGCTTTGGTCCTGCAAATTTCCCTTAGCACCTTCTACATAAGTGTAACTTCTAATTTCTATAACAAATTCTTTATTCCCATATTAGTCATCATGTCTCTGCTTCACTGACTGAATCCTGAATGATTCTCTTTGAGGACATTGGCATTGCAATTGCCCCCTCTCTCTTCGGCATCAAAAACTATCTCCTCTTTAGAAGACCATTTCGACCAGACAAGCAAAGTAGTTTTCTTCCATTTCTTCCATTTAACAGACAGTCTTAATTCCACACCCTTTTCGGCCACAACCATATTTATTTGCTCCCAGTTATTAGCGAAACTCCTTAAGACATTTTGTCTATCATCAAATGTGTCCAATTCCTATCCTTTCTTTTCTTTGGAATTCATTTTAGTCTGGTTTCTCCCCAACATCTTCCACTGAAATTGATCTTCTCAAGTTCCCCAATGACTCCCCCATTGCTAATTTCAACAGGAAATTATAATCCCTCATATTACTTTACCCATTGGTTTATCATTTGTTCCTTCTTGCAACCCTTTCTTCATTTGGCCAAGGTCTCTCTGTCTCTATCTCTCTTTGTCTAAAACATAGACTGTTTCTTTTCAATCTGGTTTTCTGTTCCTTATCTTTCCAGATTTTATTGGTGGGGTGTCCCTGGGTTCAGTTGTTGAATTCTTTCAGTCCTTTTTACCCCCACTTCTTAGGTGAGTACATCTAGTCTAATGGCTTTCTTTACTTTCTGTGTGCTTATGTTGCCAAAGTTTAATCCTCCAGCTCAGGCCTCAACTCTCCAGAATCCTTTCTCTAGTAGGTCGCTTGACAACTTAATTTGAACCTCTGACAAGGGCTTAAACTTTTGTCCAAAACCAAATTTCTCATCTTTCCTCCCATCCCCTAAACTGTTCCTTCCACAACATTTTCCTTTTCAGACTTTCAGATGTTTAGCCCCAAAATATGGAGTTGTCTTTGTCTTTGTTCCTTTGCATTTCATCCCAAAGGCATCAGCAAATTCTGTTGACTTTACCTTCAAAATACATGCAGAAGCCAAGCTCTTCTCACCACTGCTCCCAAGTTGGTCTAAATGGTCACCATATCTTGCCTCGGAAATTTCCATCAGCTCATAGGTATAATTATTCTTCTTGGTTCTGCTCTTCCCCCTCTCCTGATCTATTCTCAGGGTAGCAGCTAGAGAGAGCCTTTTAAAATGCAAGTTGAATCAAGTCAGTCTTCTGCTCCAGATTTTCCAGTAGCTTCTCATTTCATTCAGAGTAAGGCCCAAAATCTTTACAAAGTCCTACAAAATCTACTTTGTCTACCATTCTGCCCTAAAACCCCTGGTTCATTCCATTATAGCAACACTGGGCTTCATGTCATGTTTTGGAAAATGCTAAGCATACTGTTGTCTCAGGGAGTTCATACTTGTTCCTTCTTGGAATTCTCTTTCCCAGATATCAACACTGCTCACTGTCCCTCCTTCAGATCTCTGCTCAAATGTCACTGAATCAATGAGGCCTTTCATGACCACTGTATTTAAAGATCATCTTCTTTAAAGAGCAGCCTCATTCCTCCCTGTGGTTTCCTAACCCCTTTTTCTACTGTATTATTTCCTCCATAGAATGTGTGTGCGTCTGTTTGTGTGTGTCAAACATCTATTATATGTACTGGAAATAATGTGTTCAATATTATACAGTGTATCTATTATTTTTATCACAGAACATAGGAGTATTAAAAGATGACCCCCACCCCAAGGATCTCATGCATTCCGTGTAAACTCTTCTCTGACACAATTCTTAATAGCTATTCTTGTGATAGTCACGGTTAGTCACCATAGTGCATAACACCTTCATCTCTTCCTCTTCTCTCCCCATCCCCTTTCCCTGCTTCTCTTCCTTCTCTTCCTCTTCTTCCCCCCTTCTTCTCTTCTCCTTTTTCTTTTTTGCCTTTTAGTTCATTGGCAATTAGACAATAATTTATTTTTGTTTATAATTTGTCTTTCTCTTCTAGAATGTAAGCTCCCACTCCTATAATGTATGTAGTTTCCTTCTTCCCCAAGAGGGGAAGAACTCTTTTAATAAAAATTTTTAGCACAGTTTTATTTTCTTCTAGAAGTTTTATTTATTTATAAAATTGAAGTATAGTTGACATACAATATTATATTAGTTTCAGGTATACAATAGGATCCAACATTTATGTACATTAAGAATTGATCACCATGATAAGTCTAGTGACCATTTGTCACCATACAAAGTTATTATAGTATTATTTACTATATTTCCTATGCTGTCCATTACATTCCCATGACTCATTTATTTTATAATTGGAACTTTATACCTATCTGTGACTCCATTTCTGTTTTATTATGTTTGTTCGTTTGTTTTGTTTTTTGATTCCACAAATGAGTGAAATCATACAGTATTTACCTTTCTCTATGTGCTTATTTCACTAAGCATAGTATCTTCTAGGTCTATCCCTGTTGCCACAAATGACAAGATTTCATCATTTTTTTATGGCTAATATTCTGTTTTATATGTATCCCATATCTTTATCTATTCACTTATCAACAGGTACTTACGTTGCTTCCATATCTTGCCTATTGTAAATAATGCTGCAATGAACATAGGGGTGCATATATTATTTTGAATTAGTGTTTTTGCTTTCTTTGGAAAAATACCCAGAAGTGGAATTAGTGGATCATATGGTAATTCTATTTTTAATTTCCTGAGGAATCTCCATAACTGTTTTCCATAGTGTCTGAACCAACTTACATTCCCACCAACAGTGCACAAGGGTTCCCTTTTCTCCACATCCTTGTCAACACTTATTATCTGTTGGCTTTTTGATAATAGCCATATTGACATGTGTGAGGAGATATCTCATTGTGATTTTGATTTGCATTTCCCTGATGATAAGTGATGTTGAGTATCTTTTTATGTGCTTGTTTCCATCTGTATGTCTTCCTTGGAAAAAAGTCTACTCAGGTCCTCTGTCCATCTTTAAATCAGATTGTTTGATTTTGAATTGTATGAATTCTAAATATATTTTGGATATTAATCCCTCATTGGGCATATCATTTGCAAATATCTCCTCCCATTCAGGAGGTTGCCTTTTCATTTTGCAGATGATTTTTTTTGCTGTGCATAAAGTACAGTTTTAGGTCCACAGAAAATTTGAGAAGTAGGTCCAGGGATTTATATTTGCTGCCCCCTCACAGGCATAGCCTCCCCCATTATCAACATCACTTGCCAGAGTGGTGCATTTTTTGTAACTGATGAACCTCCATTGACACATCATTATCATTCAAAATCTGTAGTTTACATTAGGGTTTATTCTTGGTGTTGTACATTTTCTATGGATTTTGACAAATGTATGATGACATGTATCCACTATTATAATATCACAGAGAGTAGTGTATTGTCCTAAAAATCCTCTGTGCTCTGCCTATTCATCCCTCTCTCCCCACTAATTCCTGGCAACCACTGGTCTTTTTACTTTCTCATAGTTTTGCCTTTTTCAGAATGTCATATAGTTGGAATTATACAGTATTTAGCCTTTTCAAGTTGACTTCTTTCACTTAGTAGTATGCATTTTAGGTTCCTCTATGTCTTTGTATGGCTTGATACATCATTTCTTTTTAAGGTTGAATAATATTCTACTGTCTGGATGTACCACAGTTTATCTCTCCATTCACCCACTGAAGGGGGAGTTTTGTTCATTGTTGTAATACTAGGTCTTAAAACACCACCTGGCACATAGGAGGTGTTCAATACACATTCCTTATCTTCATTATGCAATTTTTCTTTTTGTGAATGACATCACCCTCAAGTAAGTTGCACAATCCCTTAGTCAACTGAAACCAAATTTTGGGGAATTTGAGATTCTTCCATGCGCCCCTTCACTCTCATCCTCTCAAATCTACCTCTTGACCATCTCTTGAGTTCATCCTTTTCATCCCCATTGGCAATGACATGACTCAGGCTTCATTAACTTATCCCTAAATGACACACAGTAGCCTTCTGATTTGTCTTTCTGACTCTTATTTATAATCTATGTTCCTAAAACACATACTAATGTTGATCTCTTTCTCAAAATATCCAACAGAGTAAAGTTTAAACTCATTTACGGCCATTCGCAATTTCTCCATATCTGTACTTACAATGTGCACAACCACCTGTTCAGTCGCTCTTTTCCTAAACTTCCACCTCCTACTCTGTGTGCTCTGAGTTATTTAGAGCATTCAAAGTAAGGTGTTGTTGTTTGTCAAGTCAGGAGCACTTGTGTGAGTCCTAAACTTCTCCCTGATTTGTTTTTCTCTGAGTTTGTTTGTTTTTAAAATATAATTGACCTACAATATACTATGTAAGCTCCTGTTATGCAAATTAGTGATTTGATATTTCTATACATTTCACACTGATCATCATGATAAGTCAGTTATAATATGTCACTATACAAGATATTACATGTTTTGTAAAATTTTTATTTTGTTAAAAAATTTTTATTAATTTTATCAGAGTATAGTTGCTTTACAATGTTGTCTTAGTTTCTTGCTGTACAGCGAAGTGAGTCAGTCATACTTATACATACTTATCCACTCTTTTTTCAATTTCCTTCCCATTTAGGTCACCACAGAGCACTGAGTAGAGTTCCCTGTGCTATACAGTAAGTTCTCACTGGTTATCTATTTTATACATGTTAGTGCATATATGTCAGTCACAGTCTCCCAATTCATCCCATCCCTCCCTTCCCCCCTTGGTAGTCATAAGTTTGTTCTCTACACCTGTGTCTCTATTTCTGCTTTGCAAATAAGTTCATCTCTACCATTTTTCTAGATTCCACATGAAAGCAATATTATATGATGTTTTTCTCTTTCTGACTTACTTCACTCTGTATGACAATCTCTATGTCCACCCACATCTCTGCAAATGGTACTATTTCATTCCTTTCTATGGCTAATATTCCATTGTATATAATTAAAGGTTATTGACAACATTCCCCACACGTTACAACTTCCAGTTGTAAAATAACTTTGTTATGTTTACTGCCTCACTACCACACAAGATTAAGTATCTAATTTTAAGATGGAACTATAAATTCAACTGAAAACAGAGTTACCTCCAACAAAAAAAACCTCTGCAGAATTAACAACAAACAATACTCATAATATTAACTAATTTATCAAGTGTTTACTGCTTTAGGTGGATTATATACATCAACTCATTTAATTCTCATAACATCTCTGTGAGGTAGGTTCTATTATAATATCCTCTCCACAGGTGAGGAAACAGAAGCACACTGATTTTAATAATTTTCCTATGATTGCACACCTAGTTAAGGCCAGAACTGGAATTTGGGAAGCAGGTTACAAAACCCAGGTTCTTGGCCACTATACTAAACTGTTGAGCCATACACCCTAAATACAAAAGGCATTCTAAGCAATGGTGATATGGGCCCATAATCTATACAAAGAATAGAAATATAGGTTATAAGCATGTGCTTTAAAAGCATAATAAATGGGGCTTCCCTGGTGGCTCAGTGGTTAAGAATTGCCTGCCAATGCAGGGGACATGGTTCGAGCCCTGGCCTGGGAAGATCCCATAGGCCGTGGAGCAACTAAGCCCACGTGCCACAACTACTGAGCCTACTCTCTAGAGTCCACGAGCCACAGCTACTGAAGCCTGCGGGCCTAGATCCCGTGCTCTGCAACAAGAGAAGCCACTGCAATGAGAAACACTTGCACTGCAGCAAAGACCCAACACAGCCAAAAATAAATAAATAAATAAAATAAATATATTTTAGAAAAGCATAATAAATAAATGTGCAGAGGGAGATTACATATATGGTAAATGCATGTCAAGGATGGGATTCACAATGATTTGTCTCCACAATGGGAGTTGATAAGAGTTTTATGTTTATTCCTGATTACCTAAAGAAAATTAAAAATCTAAGAACTATGAAGTCAGTATTTTCCCCCCAATTTCTTCAAAAGTAGACTACTTTACACACATCAAATTCCACATGAATAGAAAAGTAACTTCAAGATGTGATAAATGTTTTCCTCTGTAAAAAGCAAAGAACTAGAATCAGCCTAACTACTGCTCTTTAGAAATCACTTCCTTGGGGAAAACTCCCAGTATTGTCCTAGTCTGAGCTAAATGTCTCTCCACCTCATGTTCACTTCTGCTTGACTCTACACATAAGTTTTGTAATTGGAGGTGAGCTTGTCTGTCTTCTTCACTGGTCTGACCTTCAAGAGCAGGGTTTTTTCTTATTCATCTTTGCAGCCATCTACCTAGCAGATGCTTTGTCCATAAAAGGCACTCAATAAATATTTATTGAAATAAAATAAATGTGTGTTGAAACTAGTTTGGAAACTTCTGGAAAGATAATCCTTTATTTATTTTCTTATTCTGTGTCTGACTTTTACTATTTATATTGTGTATCTACTTTATACAGACATAGATATGCAGTCATATCTACCTAGCATATTTATATATAATTTATCATGTATGGTTAATTAAATTATACTGGAATAGGTTCTTCAGATGTATTAAAGAATTAGAACTAGTTTAGTTTAGGCTAGGTTAGGTTGTGGTAACAAACATGTCTTCAAATGTCAGTGACTTAACACATAAAAGTTTACTCCTCAGTCATGCAAAATGCACTCCAGATCTGGTGACTCTCTAGAGCAGCTCCTTTCCAAAAGAGCTGTGCACTGGCTCCCAAATACTTTGGTCTGGAAATGACACACATTACTTCTGCTCATAGACCTTTGGCAAGAACTAGTCACTTGGCTCTGCCTACTACATGGGGGCAAGGAAATGGGGAGAGAACAGCTGGAAATGCCTCTGCCATAGAGGGAGAGAGAGTGAAGTACGATCCAATTATCAGTATCTACATTTAGTTTTCAGTCTCACGTATTCATTTAAAAAAAATGAAAATTTGTTAATGTTTTGGAATATGTAATACATTATTTTAAGGAATTTGTGACTTAAAACCCAGGAAATACTCCTCCTTCCTCCTCTTTTTCTTCTTTACAGGAGGGCAAACATAGCTGAATTGGAGCCCATAGTGTGCACTATGTGACTTGGGGTGTGTGGGGGGACTAAGTGTGGGTTCTGATGAAGGGGCAGGGAGGGGATGGGCTGAGATGCTGTCAGAAATCAGGGGTGCTCAGAGAATGGCAGAATCAGGACCAAAACATTGCAGCCACCACCACTCTTCCCAGAGGAAACCCCATCTCAGAGCATCTTGGGAGTTCTAGGATGGTCCGTGGGGGCGTCCTGGGATGAGAAACACATGGTGCCCTGGGGCGCTGGAGACCCCTTGTCCCAAACTTGGCCCTAAGGAATCTAGCTCACACCACCTATCACGCAAACCCCAGTGCTCTTGGACCGCCCCGTCCCAGTCACAGTGCAGCGGTGTCATGTCCCAGAGACCTGGCCAGGTCCATGGGAACAGGCTCTGGACCAAATGTTAGGCAGTGGAGGGACCATCTGAGGCCAGAAGGGGGAATAAATTGTGCCTGCACCTGCGCATGTCTCCTGTCTGTAGCCTCCAGAAGCCGGAAGGGCCCAGGGCAACAGTTTTGTGGGCATCTGGGGCCGATCTCTGGTGTCAACCCACCAGGACCTGCAGCACCATTCCATTGCACATTCTTGGGTCCAGTTGTTTCTAATGGCATCTGTGAAGCGTCTACAGGTTGTTCCAGGAGACCATCACTACCTGTTCATCTTTCTCTGAATAGCCTGTCTCAGGGCATGACTCTTTCTGACCCAGCCCATCCATCAGCACCCTGCGATGGGGGGGATGGCACCTTCACTCAAAACCCTCCATCAGGGCTTCCCTGGTGGCGCAGTGGTTGAGAGTCCGCCTGCCGATGAAGGGGACACGGGTTCGTGGCCCGGTCTGGGAAGATCCCACATGCCGCAGAGCGGCTGGGCCCGTGAGCCATGGCCACTGAGCCTGTGCATCCAGAGCCTGTGCTCCGCAACGGGAGAGGCCACAACAGTGAGAGGTCCACGTACCGCAAAAAAAAAAAAAAAAAAAATGGGCAGAAGATCTAAATAGACATTTCTCCAAAGAAGACATACAGATGACCAGGAGGCACAGGAAAAGATGCTCAACATCACTAATTATTAGAGAAATGAAAATCAAAACTGCAATGAGGTGTCACCTCACACTGGTCAGAATGGCCATTATCAAAAAATCCACAAATAATAAATGCTGCAGAAGGTGTGGAGAAAAGGGAACCTTCTTACACTTTTGGTGGGAATGTAAATTGATACAGCCACTATGGAGAACAGTATGGAGGTTCCTTAAAAACCTAAAAGTAGAGCTACCATATGATCCAACAATCCCACTCCATATATCTGGAGAAAACCATAATTCGAAGATACATGTACCCCAACATTCATTGCAGCACTATTTACAATAGCCAGGACATGGAAGCAACCTCAATGTCCATTGAAGGATGAATGGATAAAGAAGATGTTGTACATATATACCACAGTAATGGAATATTACTCAGCCACAAAAAAGGAATGAAATAATGCCATTTACAGTGACATGGATGGACCTAGAGATTGTCATACTGAGTGAAGTAAGTCAGACAGAGAAAGACAAATATCATATGATATCACTTATATGTGTAATCTGAAAAAAATGGTACAAATGAACTTATTTACCAAACAGAAATAGAGTCACAGATGTAGAAAACAAACTTATGGTTACTAAGGGGGGAAGTGGGGGGAGGGAAAAATTGGGAGATTGGGATTGACATATACATAGTACTATATATAAAATAGTTAACTAATAAGAACCTAGTGTATAGCACAGGGAACTCTACTCAATACTCTGTATGGGAAAAGAATCTAAGAAAGAGTGGATATATGTATATGTATAACTGATTCACTTTGCTGTACAGCAGAAACTAACACAACATTGTAAATCAATTATACTCCAATTAAAAAAAAAGTCCTGAGAGAGTTGGGCAAAAAGAGGCTTGTCCATGGCCAAGTGCTGTCAGTATAACTTGGTCACTGCTTCTCTCTCTTGAGGTGACCTGCCTTTCTTTTCCTGTATTCTAGAAAATTGCCAGTGAAAACATCTGAACAGCCTTAACTCTTTCATTTGGAAAGCTGAGAGGTGAGCTTCCTCAACTCCTGAATGAAGAGATTAAAATAGAATGCATATTTACAACAGAATGTAAGATACAAAGACTGAAGAACTCCTAAACTCTAATCCTTTTAATTTGTTGTATCATATCAAGTATCTGATGGACCTGGAACGGCCTAAGCCTTGCACTATCATACTTTTCTAGGGGCAATTTCTTAAATCTGTTAAAGGAAACATTGTGAGATGGCAAATGACCAAGAAAGTACCCTCAGCCTGTTTCTTCCTGATTGTCAGAGTTTCAAGACATCATGGGGAAGCACAAGTGTTCATCAGGGTATTTAATTTCTGAGAGCACATGGCTAAACTACATTGCCCAGGTCCCACATCTCAGTGAGGTCATGTCACTGAAATGTGAGCAGTGATGGCAGTTAAGAGAGGTTGTGCCTTTTCCATCCCTCTTTCTCCCATCAGTACTGCAGTAAATGAAGGAGTTGGTAGATGGAAACGGTCTGTGTTCTTGAGTCACCCTGTGGAGGAGCTGCAGGCAGTAGAGACTCCTGGTCCACATCAGACTCTGACGTCAATGAGAAAGAAACCACTGATGTGTTAAGACTCTGAGATTTCAGGGTTAGTTGATCACAGTGCAGTACAAGCTAGTCTGCTAATACAGATGTGATATATGCATACAGGACATGCAGATGCACAAAATTCAAGAGGTTCAAAAGGCCTCACCATCCCTTTTGCAAGAGGCAAACTCTATTATTAAGTTCTTGTGTATCTTTCAGAGATATGTGCTAATAACAGAAACAGTAATAATTATGGTAATAGCAGCAAACACTTAATAAAAGACTGCTGTAACAATTGACCCTAAAAGTTATTATTCTTCAAACCCAACAGAAAGTTATCTAAAGTCATCAATGAGTGTGTGGTGACCACAGCCAGTCTTTAAGGGACCTTCCATAGACAGAGGCCTTGCAGTTTCAGTCTGTGTCTTTGAGACTGACCTGGCAAAGGGCAAAGAGCATAGAAGATAGCACGTAAAAGGCTTTTATGGGCCATGTCTGCCAATTACTGGCTAGAATTCAGTCACATCCTCACCCTCACTGCGAGGCTGGCCAATATAGTCCAGTGTGTACCAGGAAGAAGAGGAAATGTGTTTGGTGATCAACTAGCAGTCTTTGCCTTACTTATATATTAATTTACTTAATTCTTACAACAGCTCTATGACCTAGGGACTATTATGCCCACTTTACGTATTGATAAACTGAGGAACTGAAAAGTTAATTCATTTGCTGAAGATCAGCTAGCAAGTGGCAGAGCCTAGAAGTGGCAGAGCTTAGGAATCTAAGCTGGACCTAACCACTCTGCTATATCCTTTTTTTATACAATGTAGTATATTATACAGACTGTTCTAAACCTTGTTACTTTTTTTTTTCCTTAAGGATATCTAGTTGAGATTATTCAATGCTAGTACATATAAGGTTGTACAGTTGACCCTTGAACAATGTGGGGGTTAGGGGCTTTGGCCCTCACAGTGTCTAAAATCCACTTATAGCTGGCCCTCTGTATACTTGGTTTCTCTGTATTCACAGTTTGCATCTATGAGTTCAACCAACCACGGGTCATATAGTGCTGTAGTATTTACTATTGAAAAAAATCTGTGTGTAAGGGGAACTGTGCTGTTCAAGGGTCAACTGTAAATATCTTTTTAAGAGCTATATACTAAATTGTATACATGAGTCGTAGTTTAACTCTCTCATTATGATGATTGTTTTAAATTTTTTCCCCCATTTCAAATAGTGATGCAGTGAATAGCTTCAAAAGTTTGTATTTGCACACATGTGCATGTATATGGAGAAAAATAATTTCTGGAAGTAAAATTGCTCAGCCAAAATAGTATACACATAGTTATTTTTTATAAATGTTTCCAAAGTTCCCTACAGTGAGAGTATTTTCTTATACAAAAAGTACAATTTACATTCCCATGAACAAAGTATGCAAGTATATATTTCTCCACACTCATGCCACACAAAGATTTTCAACTTTTTTGATATTTGCCAAATTATAAGTAAAAATGGTATGTGATAGTTTTAAGTTTTCTTTTTATTGATACAATAAATGCTAAACATTTCTAGGTATACTGAAGTGCCATTTGAATTTTTTTTTTTTTTTTTTTTTTGCGGTATGTGGGCCTCTCACTGTTGTGGCCTCTCCCATTGCAGAGCACAGGCTCTGGACGTGCAGCCTCAGCGGCCATGGCTCACGGGCCCAGCCGCTCCACGGCATGTGGGATCTTCCCGGACCGGGGCACGAGCCCGCGTCCCCTGCATCGGCAGGTGGACTCTCAACCACTGCGCCACCAGGGAAGCCCCTGAATTTCTTTTTAAAGTGGTTCATGTCCTTTACTCACCACACTTTTGGAATGTTAGATATTATCTTATTGATTTATAGAAGACCTTTATATACACATTTACCTATGATGTATGTTGCTATATTGCTTTGGCCAATTTTTAGTTTCTCTTTTGATTTAAGTCATGGTGGATTTTTTCCTATCATAAAATGTCACTTTATTACATATTAAATTCCATTTTGGTCTATTTCAAGGTAGTTCGTAGATCTATTTACATTTTACTACCACACATTTTTACTTACTGTAGATTTAAATGTTTCAATATCTTATTGTAAAATCCCCCACTATTCAAAATTGTCTTGGTTTTTCTTTCCCTTTTATTTTTCCATATGAGTTTTGAACATCAGCTAGAGTAGTTCTTAATAAAGAAGCTTATTGTTATTGTTCTATAGAACCTATACATTTTTAGATTAACTTAGAATTGATGTTTCCTCCCAAGAGCATGTTATACCTTTTTTTAGGGAATCTTCCTTTTAGTTTCTTCAGTTGCATTTTCATGTTTTCCTTGTCTAAATTTTTTAAGCATATGTTTAATCTTTTTTTGTTGATTTTTTCTTACTCTTCCTTTATATATATATATTTATTTATTTTATTTTTTGCAGTACGTGGGTCTCTCACTGTTGTGGCCTCTCCCGTTGCAGAGCACAGGCTCCGGACACACAGGCTCAGCGGCCATGGCTCACGGGCCCAGCCGCTCCGCGGCATGTGGGATCATCCCGGACCGGGGCACGAACCTGTGCCCCCTGAATCAGCAGGCGGACCCTCAACCACTGCGCCACCAGGGAAGCCCCTCACAGCCTCTTAATCATAATCATTGTAATGTGACTGAGGACAAAATTTATATACAAAAATAAGTAGCTTTTCCATATAAAAATAACAACCGATTAAAAATATAATGGGGCTGCATCGTGTCCCCTGCATCGGCAGGCAGACTCTCAATCACTGTGCCACCAGGGAAACACTATAAGAAAATCTTAACCGTGGCTTCAAAGAAAGAAAAAAAGAGTAGAAATAGTACTGCCAATTTTGACACTTTTATATCTTTTCATTTTTTTGTATCTTTTCTCCCCTGTATCCCTATTACTACTCTTAACTCTAGCCCATATAATACCTGGACTAGATTACTATAAGTGCCTGTAAAATGCTCTCTCAGACTCTAATCTTGCCCTCCTTAAAGCTATTCTCTGCACTGTCACCAGAACGATACATTGCCAATCACATTTCCCCTCAACCGAAGTTAGAGCTCACTAGGGTGGCCTCAGGCTCTCCCGGGTTAAATGTCTTACCTCCCCAGCCTGGAATCTTGCTAGAATGCTCTAGCAATGTCAGATGTTCAAAGTTCTTCTGGGCATACTGAAGGGCCTTTTCTTCTTTGTGAATTTGACGGCTCACTGCCCCACTGCCTTCTTCTTCCCCTAGTAAACAGTGCTGTGCCTTATATATGGGAGTTTCTCAGTAGATGTTTGTTCCCTGAAAGAATAAACAAATATCCCCACCTCCTATTTTTTTCAACTCTTAAAACAGCAGTTTGTATTGTGGGAAATCTTTTGAGAAGATTAGTTAAATGTCAGGAATCTTGGCATTTAGTCCTTTTTCTGTCTTTGACTCACTGTGGGATCCTGGACGTGTGTCTGTATGTTTGGGCACATAAGTCTCCAAGAAGATTATTGGGGTAAAATTAGGAGGGCACCAAATAGGCAGGGAAGCTTTGCATATTATTTTATTCAATTTTTACAACAACCTACGGAGTAGGAATAAATATCCCTGTAATGCCAATGGAGAATGGTGATGCAAATAAGCATTGTGCCCAAAGGGAAGAAGAAAAGATCTTTTGATACAGGGGTCTAGTGAGGGAAGATAAGGAAATTCAGGCTGAGTGTCTTCACTGCTGAAACTATTCCCCCACAGGCAAATTTTGGAAAGAAGGCAAAGAGTAGGGAGGAACAGGGAAGTTTGGAGAATCCTGGAGCAAGGGGCATTTTTGTTTCTCAGGATAGCCTGAGGAAATTGCAACCTCTTTTGTGAAGTCAAACACTCAGAGTATTTAGTTTGCAGAACTGAAGAAGATTCTAGGCAAATGCCTGTAGAAGATTCTAGGCAAATGAGCCTATGCCAGCACCTCTGGTTCCCACGGCTTGTGTGTGTCACTTGGGAGTCCAAAATTTCTTGTGGCACTTGTAGGTGGTGCACAAATGTTAGGAGGACTAGAAGAGGCATGGGGTCAGGACAAGGAGGCTGCAGAGTATGGGACTGTGTGACTGGAGTCTGGAGAAGGGTCTGCCCATTTCCGTAGTGAGCATGAGTTGGAGACAGGTGGGACCAGCCTCACTCCTGCAGACTGCCCAGTCAGTTGGACAAGCCAGACTAGAGCACATTAGTGCCAGAACATCTCTGCCTCAAGTCTGCAAGGACTTAGAAAGTCCCTGGGGAGGAGGTCATCAGAAGGAGGGAGAAAAAAGATATAATTTACTGAGATTAAATCCCGAAGCCACTGAGGTAATACCTGAAAAGCATTGGCTGAAACTGGCAGAGACTGAGTTATGTTCATTGAGGAGTTGGAGATTGTTGTTTCTATTGAGTGGACTCAAAAGCAAGATGAGATTCTTTGTAGAAAATAATTATCATGTTTTGCACATTTGAATTGTGGTGTGTGTCATCAACCCTACTATCTTTTAATAATTCTTTCAGTCATTCAACAACTATTTATTGGTTAGGTTACGATATAATAGTTTTTCTACTCATAACTTTTGCTGATGTTTTCAACGCCCTATTTGAAACAACTCTCCCTGTGACCATATGCTCTCTTGGAGACTCATATAGGCCTCCTAAAACCAAGCTTCTGGAAACCCACTCCTATCTTTCCTTATAGCAGAGGTTCTTTACCTTTCATAATCCTCCCTTTAATATTGTTTTCCTGGGGATTTCCATTATGCTTTTCAAGTAACGGACTTAAACAGAAGGTATGGTAAGCCTGTATATATAAATGTATATGATATAAGTCTGACACTTTTGTTGTCACATATACTCAGGTTCCCTTTTCATTAGCTCTGTGGTGACCCCAACTCCTTCCCTGGATGCGAAGGCTAAAGCCTTGAATGGAGGTGTTTTGTAATGTAACTCAAAGCTGGGGAAGGAAAAGCTAGTCCTTTAGCAAAACAAGGTTGAGGAGGTATGCCAGCAGGAGGTTCTCTTTCCTGCTACAGGGCTGCTTGGTTGCTTTTTGGATATTCTACTTGAAGGTCAGGCCACTGTGGAGAATCCAAAGTATCATTTCTGCCTGAGCAATGAGAGAACCAGAGGAAGAAAGGATGGATTAAGGCTCTTCTCTGGAGGCCAACTAGAAGAGAACATGGGACCTAGGATTGGGGTGTGGAGGGTGAGGGGTTAAAAGGAGTGAATGGCAGTAGGAGAGAGTTTGTGGAGGCATCTGGGTGAGAGCCTCTTCTGGTTGGTAAAGGGACAGCTCACATGCTGTCCCCAAGAGCTAAGGAATGTGGTCCCATGCCATAGGTAGGACTGTGATTCCTTTGCAGGAAACCTCCTAGATCTCTGCTCCCACTGTAGACTCTGTATAGTTTGAACAAACAGTAAATAACTAATTGAGCATTTTAAAAGATTCTGGTATATGTGCTTCATGGCCCAAAGAGGTGGTAGTTGCTCTTCTCTTCCCCCTCTCCAGCTGATGTTCAGATTCCCTCAGAGTGGAAGGCAGGGTGGTGAAAGACCTCCATGGGATCCCATCAGACCATGGTAGACAGACCGTGCTGTGGCTCCCTTCCACAATAAGACATTTAGTGGCCAGGTGAACCTGTGGGGAGAAGCCAAAGAGTAACAACTGTAGTGTGGCGTCTGATTCAACTCAAGAAATTGGCTTCCATCTCTCTCATCTTCTTCTGCCTAATGTTAAACATTTGTACTTGCTTCAGGCTCCAAAACTGTCACTCCATCAAATTATACTTTCATATATTGTTATAGAATACATAACAATATATTGCCATGCCAAAGCTTTTTTTTTATTGTTACAGAAGTTAGGAATATAGAAAGAAAAAACAATAAAATAAAATAAAATCATTGGAAACATTTCTAACTTCTTGTTTTTTACATGAGATGATGGAACATTGAGGCTAATTCTTTTCTTCGTGTCCATACAAAGTATAATTTTCCAAGAGCAGTTTTTCTATTACTTGATCATGGGATTTGTAGTGAGTGCTGCAACACAGTCCTGCAAAAATGCTGTGACAAGAAAGCTGAAGGCACAGAGATTTGGGGCAAATAGGGCACTGTCTACTAAAGGGTTGCTGCTGGCCTCTGCTTCTGTA
The DNA here is from genome assembly GCF_964270905.1 of Leucopleurus acutus. Taxonomy (NCBI): domain Eukaryota; kingdom Metazoa; phylum Chordata; class Mammalia; order Artiodactyla; family Delphinidae; genus Leucopleurus; species Leucopleurus acutus. Next base: position 33,441,691 of record NC_139160.1, read on the forward strand.
TCCTGGAAGGTTTCACTGGAGGTTGAAGGTGGAAGTTTTAGTTCAGTCCCTTTGTGATTGAGTAGACAGAACAAACCTGTTCACAGTTTCTACCATCTTCCTGTGAACATAGGTCTGCCGTTGCTTTTCTTTTCTTTCCTTTCTTTCTTTCAGTTTTCCTATTCTTAATATCGTTTTCAGATAGTGAATTATTTAAAGCCAACATCTTTGTAATTACCACCCAGGCCAAGAGACAGAACTTTACCAGCCACCCCAGGAACCCCTGGGTGAGGCCTGACCCAGTTACAAACACTCCCTACTTTTTACTCCCTCTCCCTGACCTTTACAGTAATAATGATCTTACATTTTTAAGAATAGTTTTACCACCCAAGAGTGTATCCTTATACACTATATCTTAGTATTTTCCATTAAAAGATGATGTCTGGTGAAGTAGTGGTTAAGAATCCACCTGCCAGTGCAGGGGACATGGGTTCGAACCCTGGTCCGGGAAGATCTCACATGCCTCGGAGCAACTAAGCCCGTGTACCACAACTACTGAGCCTGCGCTCTACAGCCCATGAGCCACAACTACTGAGCCTGTGTGCCACAACTACTGAAGCCCGCATGCATAGAGCCCATGCTTTGCGACAAGAGAAGCCACAGCAATGAGAAGAATAGTGAGTGAAGAGTAGCCCCCACTCGTCGCAACTAGAGAAAGCCTGAGCTTAGCAATGAAGACCCAACGCAGCCAAAGGAAAAGAAAACAAAAAAAGATGTCTGTAGATTCTCCTTTAATCTACAGGCCTTATCCCCACGCCTACCTTATCCCTTTCTTTTCCTTATAATTTTCTTGTTAAAGGACTTAGACAATTTGAATTGTCAATTTCCTGTTGTCTGAATTTTGGTAACTGTATATTCTTGGCTAAGTTAACATATTTCTTCTTGCCTCTCTATTTCCTGAAAATTGGCAGCAGGATCCAGAGAGCTGATCAGCCTCACATATGACACTTTGGCAAGACTATAGAAGGACCATATATCTGGTTATCTCTGTTTTTGTTAGCAGACACTGATAATATATAAATACATTAATTCATTGAGTGGAGGGTGATTGCAAATGGGGATAGTCAATCATTTAAAAACTTATTTTTTAGAATATTCTTATAAACAGATAATTCCCTTCATCTATCATTTGGTTACCCAGTGGTATAGTCATATAGGAAAGGCAGAATAAATGCTTGATTCTTTCTCTTTATTTACCATCCTTTGAAGGTGATCATTTAAACTTTAATAATTAATTTAAATATTATTAATGAATGGATTTATTTATTTATTTCAATACATGAAAATTATTTTCTTTATTGAAGCTAAATTATCCTATCTTTGGCTGGTGGAAACCTCATAAAGTTGGTTACTGAGTCTTTTTGCCATGTTTCTAGTAATCTTTGCTTCTTTTTTGACAAGGTATATCAGGCTCATCTTGTACATATCCTGCCCTAGACATGGAATCAACCATCTGTCCAAGAAGCCCTGGTTCCTGTTATAGGAAAAGGTAACTCAAAATCTTAGTTATCTTATCTTATCGCGAATACTGCTTTTCTGACTTCACAGTGCTCCTCCTTTCATTGTTTCCGAGTACTGTTCATAAACTGGTGGCTTGCTTTCTGTGATTTGCTGCATCTGCTTCATCTGGACATTTACTTTCCTTCATTTTTATTTCCCTTGTTCTGTAAAATTTGGTTCAGTTCTTAGAAGTTTCTTTTCAGCATGGGCTCTGTTTCAGAAGAAAACCCTGTCTGATCAGTTTCATAGAGTCTAGACTGCCCTAGCTCCTTTGTTCTTAATACAATTTCCTTGGACTCTCCCACTGTCAGATTGGACAAAATCCCTTCCAGTTTCAGGTACTGTTCTCAGATTCACTTGTCATAATTTCCAGTGAGCATGTGTTGCCTATTATTAGCATTTCGTATGCTCACAGCTGTCAGACATCTTATTGTTTTCCTTTGCTTTCTCCTTCACAAACACTGATACCATGCAGATCTTGTGGTTTTTGGTGTTTGGTCCCCATTTGTTTTGCAATTTAGGGTGTGTGGGGATGCCTTGTTCTTTATGGGCCTTCTTAAACAAAAGTTGTACATGAATATTTCTTTGTATCTAGATACTTTACATGAAGATTTAGGAAGATGCAAAAACTATGTGGCCACCATCTTCCCAGAATATTTCTTTTTTTAAAAAATAAATTTATTGGGCTTCCCTGGTGGCGTAGTTGTTGAGAGTCCGCCTGCCGATGCAGGGGACACGGGTTCGTGCAGTGGTCTGGGAAGATCCCACATGCCGCGGAGCGGCTGGGCCCGTGAGCCATGGCCGCTGAGCCTGCGCGTCTGGAGCCTGTGCTCCGCAACGGGAGAGGCCACAGCAGTGAGAGGCCCGCGTAACGCAAAAAAAAAAAAAAAAAAAATTATTTATTTTATTTTTGGCTGCGTTGGGTCTTCGTGGCTGCGTGCGGGCTTTCTCTAGTTGCAGCAAGCAGGGCTACTCTTTGTTGCGGTTCGCATGCTTCTCATTGCAGTGGCTTCTCTTGTTGCAGAGCATGGGCTCTAGGCCCGCAGGCTTCAGCAGTTGTGGCACGCAGGCTCCAGAGTGCAGGCTCAGTAGTTGTGGTGCACAGGCTTCGTTGCTCTGAGGCATGTGGGATCTTCCAGGACCAGGGCTCGGACCCGTGTCCCTTGCATTTGCAGGTAGACTCTTAACCACTGTGCCACCAGGGAAGTCCTAGAGTATTTCTTTCCTGATGGAGTAAGAATAGGAGAGAAATAGTTCCAATAATTTTGCTCCTTTACTTCTACTCATTTTAGATCTTTTCCCTGAGTTTACTAGTTAGGTCTATGACTAGTATAACTAGAATTCAATTGATGCATAATCATAGCATGACTGATAATACAGCCACTTAAAAAGAAGATTTTTTAAAATCACAGGATCATCATTGGCCATATTACTGTTGTATGTCATCCTTTATTTTCCTTTTATATATTCTTTTTCTCTCCCTCTTTCTAGATAGTGTCCTACTATTTTCAGGGTGGTATATACAACTTTCAATGCTCTATAGCTTTCTTAGAGGCAGCTTATAAAGAGCTACTGATGTCCTTCTTGTGCTTCTCCATAATTCAACCCAAGCCTGTCTTTATATAGATAGGAAAAATGCCTCATAGTATGAAATAGTGACTTTATTTGATTAGTCTTGTCCAAGATAATTAAGCAAAATTAGTTTGGTCTGTAAACATAGACATCAATTTGTTTTGCTTTCTCCCCTTGTTTAAATTTTAAGTTTAGTGATTACACATTTTGGACTAGATTGGAGAATTATGGTCAGAGGAAATACCTGAGGAAGGCTGTTTCTCTGGGCCTCTGTAAATAACCTGACAAAGAGACTTGTTGCTTAATCAATACCTAATGTGTACATTTGGAATGCTCAGATGCTCAATATTATTAGGCATTTACAAAACAAAGGCTGGTTTTCCCCCTGCATTGTAATTAGTGTACTTACAGTTTATATGTGAAGTATCATATATCTATTGTGGAGGTTTTTCAGAATAAAAAGATACTGAATTATCTCACTAAGATTGTTGGTTTAAATAATTAGTTTGTGTAGTATATTTCACAATACTTCACATGAGAAAGTTAAAGTCCTTCCAATCAATACAGCATTGAGTGATTTGGAACAAGAATATATTCTTGCTTATACTCCTGCTACTCCAGGCTCACTGGGCATAATATTTATATATGAAATGAAAAACAGACTAGAACAAGATTATAGGATGACATTTTTCCCTGAGTGGCTAACAAGAATAAGCAGGTATAATGCCATGCTAACCTAGAGAACAAAATTGTAAATATAGAGAGGAGAAAGAGTTTTCCAAGTTTATATTGCTGCTATCTTATGGGGATCAACTTTCGTTGGTACCATAATGTGTTATGTTGAAAAGGGTAGACAAGGTGACTGAGCAGCTGGTTGGAGAGTCCCCAAGAGATTACCTGGGAAACGCAGTTGCAACACGTGTTGGAGCAGCCTCACAAGTGAAAATAAATCCACAGCATGTGGTTATCTTCCTGAGTACTTGTCATTCACTGCATTGTTCATCCGAATGGAGCATCTCTTTCAGATCACAAAATGCAAAATGGAAAATGTTATTTGTTGTGCACACCAGCACTGTGTCTGCAGTTTTCTAAACCTGATGTAAAAGTAGAGTCTGTAGATAACCAGGAGCTCTATTGGCCTTTTAGAAAATCACATTATTCAAATGTAGTTGAGGTCCATCTACAGTGGCTCCTATTATTTCAGACCAATGTTTAATTGATATGCTCAGTCTATTTTCTCTTCACTCCTCAGCACCACTATTGATCAAAAGTTAAATTGGACCAAGTTGTTATGCACAAAATATTGTCAGCTCTGTTAGCACACTTTTTTCTTTTCCAGTCTTGGTGTCCTTAATTATACTTAACCAAATCACTGTTAAATTCACATAAAATTAGAGTTCATATATAGATTTTTTGCTGTTGTGAATTTCAGAGAGAGAAATACTTTGCAAGAACATGCATATAATTCAGGTGAGTGGGTAGAAAATATTGCAAAAGCAGTTAGTGATGTGTTGTATGGAGACGTGAGAGGTTTCCTGAATCCCTTCATTCTGTCTGAAATTAATGAATGAGTTGTTGCGTGACATATAAAGAAGGTTCAATGATTATAACTTTTAATCTGTGCCTAGAAAATTTTAAATCTTACTTTTACCATGGCAAATATTTTACCTCCAATTGCCACTCTTGAAAATTACTTTTTCAGTTTTGTTCAATAGAAGAGGCAGCTGACTAGTCTTTGTAATTTTTTTCTGTGTCAGATGATTTTCCTTAAATGTAGACTGAATTTATCAGAAGATTATGACCTAGTGCTCTACTCAGTCTTTTTGAAATAACTTAGGCAATAATGCTTTCTAACTAGTGCCTTTCCTTTGGATTACTGACCACTTGAAAGGGCTCAAAATGTTTCATTAGATCTATTTAGTCCTCTTGGAATTGCCAGCAAAAAGAAGAGAGTCAGAGGCAGAGGCTGATGTCACTAAAGCCTTTTAAAATACCTTTGTGAAACTCTTTAAATTTGGCAGCCAGAACCACAAGTTTCTGCTAAGATTATGATCAGACTCTTCGGGAGAAAATGAATAGGAACATGTTTATGGCACATAACCCTTCTAAGTATGAAATCTGTGACTGTATTAAAGACCCACTTTTTCACTGATTTAAATTGGAAGTGCTTTGGAAATCACATATTATACTCCAGGAGATTAAAAAGTTCATTTCTACTACCACTTCCTATGCATCTGAACTAGTAATCACATGGGACCTGGAAATCATATCTTAAGCTGAATTGTAACACTGGATGGCTTCTGGGTGACGTCACAATTAGCATTTATTTTCAAAATTACTTACAGCAAATGAAAAAAAAAAAACAATAGTTTTCAGTCATGTTGAGTTTCTCCATAGTTTCTTGCTCAACATGTGTCTCAAAGGTAACTTATAGGTAACCTGAGGTTGACAGTATCAGGCAGGACCGTCCAGTCATGGTCCCAGGTTGCCTTAGATCTTCTGTTTCTGACGAGGAAACGTGTGAAAGAGACATGGAACTGTCCTTGCCCGCACCTGTCATGTTGTAGTGCTGTCTGTGAGAAAGTGGGCGCTCAACTGGGGACTGCATTTTCCAGAACTCTCTTGCAATTAGATACAGCCATTGATTGGGTTTTAGGAAATAGAAAGTAATTGGAAGTGATGCACATCATTTTCAAGTCTGACTCATAAAAGCCTCTGTCACACTCTTATCCAGGCAGGAAAGAATCCCACCAGCTAGTTGGGAAGGTAAGAACCCCCAGGATGAATGTATAAGCTCTGAGGTGAAGATGGCAAAATTTATGTGATCTTGCGTTCCTATGACCTCATGAGGGCTGCTCCTCCTGTTTTGCTCAGTATTATTAGGTGAGTAAGAAAGAAATTTTAATTAAATAGTGTCTCTGAAATTTTTGGTTTTATTTGTTACAGCAACTAGGGTTTCTCTAACTAATAAAGCATGTAAAAGCTTGGATGCAAGCATATATAGACCAAACCTAATAACTGAATTAAAGGCATGGGAAGGTTGATAGAGAGGGAGAAAGAGTTTATTTCAGGTTCCTAGTTCCTGAAGATATACCATGGAAGTTTAATGCATTTTAATTCCAAGATAAGAAAAGCTATCATAAACTAGTTTTAGAATTGGGGCCAATGTAGGATTCAAACATATTCATTCATTCATTCATTCATCCAACAAATGCCTACTATGTGTAGACACTGAACTAGGCATTTAGGATAACTCAATGAGAAAGAGAGGTCAAAAATTTCAGCCTGTCTCCAAACTCTACTGCTTCTACTCATTAATTCTTGTTTTGCTTTTGGTTAATGAGGGGATTCATCATATCTTCAGTCACAGTTGTCATAAGTGAGTAAAACTCCACTGTTGTTTGCTCTTATAATTTCAGTTCTTTATGAATGTTGAGCGGTTTTGATTAGGACTCCTTCTGAAGAGGAAGAGAGTGCTGGACCTGGATGTCTATAGTCCTTTCTCCTGGGTCTAGCCTGGTTTGATAGCAGAATAAACAGGGATATTTATGAGGCTGTGAAACAATTGCTGTTAAAATGTGCAGGTTTCAACATTTAAAAGGAATTGCATTTCAATACATGATAAAATTTCCAGATTACCTTGAGAACTGGGGCTGCTACTGTCAGTTATGTTGAAAGCATTCCAGCATGCTAGATTACCTGATGAGTTGTGGTGTTTTATGTGCTGTATTGATATTGGAGTATTTGTTTTGCTTCAGTGGGTACTTAATTATTTGTTTCTTCTTGACAATGTACTAGAATTAATTCATAGCATTATGAAACTGCCTCCCTTTGAGAAAAAAATCTGGATGTTTTAACCCTGGTGCATCATCTGAATGTTTAGCCCACAGTTTAAATATATTAAATTAGGGTCATGAATTACTTTTAAAAGGAGAGAAGTTATAGCTTTTCCACCCTAGAGGAGATTTCAAGGTTGCAAGATGAAAGGAGACAATGGTAGGAAATGGGGGCTATTATCAGAATACAGGTTATGACAGGCTCATGGCAACATGGCTTTCAGTGGAGCAAAGAACAACTCAAAGCACACGTGTTCCCCATTAGCAATTAAAAATTATTTTCCACACAAACAAAGCAAAATTTCTGGCTAAGGTCCTTTTGTGCAAAACAAAAGACATAAAATGAGTTGACCAAAGAGTTTATAAATCCTTGGTGTGTTAAATTTCCATTAGTAGTAGCCTATGGGATATGTGAATTAATATATTTATAAACATATTAATATGTTAATAATTATAATCTCTTTATAATTAAAAAAAAAACCCAGAAAGTTAAATGTCAATGTTCTTTATTTAGTGCTGAAATGCCAAAGATTTTTGTTTTTTGTTATCTGGAAGGTAATTGAGAATGACAGAAAGTTAAAATAATGTCTCTTAGATATTCAAAAAATGTTTTTCTCTCTGAGGAAAATGAAACTCTACAAATAGGGAAAATTTACTTCCACTTCCAGAGTTGTGATCCTTTACTGGGTAAGCAGTATTTTCTAATCAAAGCAACACTGGAGGGTCAGATTTCCTAGTCAGAAATTTGAAAGCCTTAAGTGAGGGCCCATTCTTTCATAGACTCGTGTTAGCAATTTTGAAAGAAAATGGTAGTCGTCCTAATTTATTTTTTAATGAACTCATAAAATGCATTTCTATTTGATTCTAATAATGATACCTTTTTACTGGGATCTCAGCAGAGGCTGTTTGTGAGGGAAAATACCTGTATGAATAAGTCATCCTGTGATTTTCTGAAGTGAGTATTCAGGAGACACTTACAGAAAAGAAAGAAAAGGTACTCCTACATTCATATGGAGCATGAGTGTTTTTTCCCTATTGTTATAGCTGCAGAAACAAGCTGGTTATAGGTCAAGAAGAATAATGGAGAAAAATGTTACAAAATTGAAGTCAAAAGTTCAGCCCTTTTTTTGTGCTCCTTAGTGGCGCTAGCATTCTATATATTTTATGATAACAATAGTCATGACAATAACTACACACAGAACTGTGACCTAAGATTCCCCATGCCTGCTCTGTTTTTCCAGCTTTTTCTATTTGTGAAGTGGGCTTGGACAAAATATTGACAGTATCTAAACCTAGCCCCTGCTGTGTTTGGAGAAAGTGGTTTTGTATTAGTTCTGTGATTATAGGTGTAGCTGAAAAAGCACATCTTCTGAAAATGGAAAGCACATCTTCTGAAAATTTTCTTCTGAAAATTCAGAAGTCTGACGTTGTATTTGTTTGCCAAGAAGGGCTAACTGATGCCATTTTTTTGGGGAATCAAAAGGAAGCACATAGGCAGGATATTCGAATCAACAGCTCAAATTCATGGTACTTAAATGTTCCTTTCCAAGTTTAAGGGTTCTTATGGCAGGGAAATAAACAAGGAACTTGTCAATATATGGTATTAAATACTAAACACTAAATACTTAAATACTAAATTAAATACTAAACACTAAAGTGAAACTAATAAACATTTTAGACAAAGCACTATTTTGAGAACTGTTACATTTTTCTTAATGTGAATATAATTTTTTTAAATGTTCGTCTAAAAGCTGGTGGATTTTATACATCTCTCAATGGTATATCTGAGATAGAAAAACAGAAATCTGTTCTAGTATTATGTAGAAATTGGTGAATGGAATCTTAGTAAATGGAATCAGTAGTTGTTTATGATAAATTTTGGGAAAAAAATTTCAGATATTCTTTCAGTTTCAGCTATTGTAAGAAAAGAAGCCAAAGAAATAAATATGGTGTAAAAATAACTATTTGAGTCACTTCTTATACTATTCTACCTGACAATAGCTCTAGTACTATTCTGAGAAGAATTTTTCATATACTGGAGTTAGTTATAATATATCCCATTTCTGTATATTGAGTTTCTTTTGTGTTTAAGAGAAAATAAGAATGTGATATCACTCCTCTCAACATAGTAAGTTCTGTAATATAATCTTTTATATTAATAGACAATAATCTATAATAAACAGGCTTCTACTATTTTAGGGATTTGATTATGGAAATTTCTTTTGATTACACATCTTTGTAAAGAATATTATTAAATCATAGCAAGGATCTTGGTTGATTTTCAAAGTGAGATTAGGGTGGGCATATGTGTTGTATCTCTTTTATTGTATTTACATTTCTCCAGTATTGATGTACTTTTTCTATGGATTATTCTCTTAGGAGCTGCATAAATAGCAGGACAGTGAAAAAAAAATATGTGAGTGATAAGAAAGGAAACATTTTTACATATGTAATTTTCATATCAAAAATGTTTGTTGGCAAAAAGGGAGAAGCTTTACTGTAAGAGGAACTTTTTATTAAAAGAAAGTAAACATCAGCCACAAGCAAATTATCATAGTATCTTAAAATCCCATAACAACTCTGTTTCTTAATTTCTACCAATGTATTTTCTCCAGTGATCTGGTCTGTGTTGGACAAACTTTTCGTATTGAAGAGCTTACGATTTGCCTTCTAGTGTGTTCTGTTCACCTACCTTTTCTGCTGGTCATTTGTCCCTTTGCCCTTTCGCTGCCCTATTATTGAGCATCAACTGTGATTGGCAGCAAATACACAGAGATGGAATGATCACTTTCTGTTTGAATCTTTCCAAAATGTGTATTGGATCATGTCACTCTTTAGTTTATATCATTTAGAGGTTTCCTTGCTGTCCTAAGTTTGAATTCCCAAAGCTCTGCTCTGAGTTTGCCATCCTCCTGCTTATCAGTCATCAAATGATCCTCATTGCCTATGGAATAGAGTTTGAGTAGGAAATTCTGCTTGGAGCCAGGTTAAAGAGGACCCTGTTGCCAAACCAAAGACTATATTTCATCTAACACGTCTTCACGTGAGCTCCAAAATGAATTCATTGTTTCCCCCAAATTTTAGATCTTTTCTTCTGTCATAATTTTGCCCATGAAATGAGTAGTCTGTCCCAGTGGATTACCTGGGTAAAAAAAGATCTGTGCATAGTTAAATTCATTAGATATTGTTAAATTACTCTTCAAAGTGATTGTACCAATTTACTGTCAATATAGTGTATACAATTTCTTATTATTCTACAAACTTCTTGACACTTGGTAATATTAGATGGGTGTGAAATGTTAACTTGTTTTAGTTTTCTTATGTGTTTCCCTGATTTCTTGCGAGGTTGAATATCTTTTCTCTTCCATGATTACCTTTTAATATTATGGTCATTATTATTTTTCTATTGACTTGCTTGTCCTAGATATTGATCTCTTCTACCTTAAATTGGTTACAGGTATCTTCCTTCAGGCTAAGACTTGTCTTTTGATGTTTTTTATTTTAATATTGCCATTTGATATGCAAACATTTCTAATTTTAATGTAGTCTAACTTATTAATCTTTTCCTTTATGATTCTTTTTTTTTGGTCTTTTAAAACACAATACTCTATTGTTTTTTCCTTTAAATGTTCTTAAGTTTTGCTGTTCATATTTAAGCCTTTAAACTACTTGGAATTTATTTTTGTTTAAGAGGTAAGGCAGGAAATCCACTTTTTTCCCATGTGTCTAACCACCTGTATGAGCACCATTATTGATTTGTCCATGTTTCCTTGGCTCCTCTGCAAGTTACTAGATATGCATAGGTCTGTTTCCAGACTCTCTACTCCCTTCCATTGGTTTAGCCATCTGTCTCTGCTTAAATATTGTACTGTCTTAAATAATCTAGTTTGTAACAAGACTTGCTATATGGCAGAGTGACTCCCCTCTTCTTCTCTTCAAATTTTTTCTGCTCTTTAATACAAATTTTAATATCAGCTTGTCAACATCCAAAACAAGGCAGACCCATTGGGATCATGTTTGAAATTGTGTTGAATTTATAGATTTCTCCTTTCAAACTGCAGAAAAAAATGGGTCTGATTGCACTTTATTTCCTACCTACCCTCTGAGGAATAACTTTGCATCTTGCATTCAAAGAACCTACAGCCACCCTCGAGGCAAGCTGCGTGCAGATATCAGAGGAGATCTGCTCTATTAGGATGAGCAAGGGGGACTTTCTCACACCTCGTCTCTAACTAACTCAAAGGCAAAAAACCAAACAATTTTATTCTCTGATGAAGCACGCTGTTAGGGAGATCAAATGAAGACTGGGAAAAAGAACAAATCAGCACAAATCAGTACAATTAAGACAAAGGAATGTAGAGATTTCGTTTATATTCTTTTCAATCCTGTCTGCTTTCTATCTTTGTTAATGTATAATATCATTACTATAGGGAGGAGGTGGGAGGGCTAAGAGTAATGAGATGTAACTTTAAAAAGAGAAGGGGACTTCCCTGGTGGCACAGTGGTTAAGAATCCACCTGCCAATGCAGGGGACACGGGTTCTATCCCTGGTCTGGGAAGATCCCACAGGCAGTGGAGCAACTAAGCCCATGCACCACAACTACTGAGCCCGCGTGCCACAACTACTGAAGCCCACACACCTAGAGCCTGTGCTTCGCAACCAGAAGACACCACAATGAGAGGACCCGCGCACCACAACAAAGAGCCAAGGCAGCCAAAAATAAATAAATAAAATAAAAATTTTAAGAAAAAGAGAAGGATGAGATATGAAATTGACTTATAAAAGTTTATATTTAGATATAATTCTAAAGACTGTATAATCTAATCTACTCATTTTATAAATAAATAGAATGGTGGCCCAGAGTGTTTAAGTAGGTTTTTAAAGGTGGCCTAACTAGTTAAATGGAGGAGCCAGGATTATCAGATTATCTTGTTCATTGTCCAATGTTCTTAAATTCAAACATTTAAAAAGCTGTATAATTACTATTATTTTAATTAAAAGAATTTCTGCTTATCATTTAAATTCATCATTTCTACTCATTTACCATTATTTCTAGTGCCTTCATCTTTTGAATCTCTTACGGTGCAACATACTGCCCTGATAGCTGGCTCACTCATTCTGTTATCTATCCATCTATCTATCTATCATCTATCATCCATCTAGTCTGTTGTTGCATGAATAATACAAGAACAACTATTACTTATTTCATGTGTGTGGGTGTGTAGCCATATTCCTGATTGGTCTGTTACTATTAGGAAAGTATTCACAAGCATTTTGTTTATTAAATACAGGTGATATAACATATTTTTTCATAAACATTTTAGTAAATGTTCATTTTTACCTACTTTTCTGTTTCCTGGTAAAAAAATCTGAAAAATATCTTCTTCTTTTATTACTATTACTAGTTATTCAGACATAATTTTTAGCATGCCGAAAAATTTTGTCTCTCTATTTTTTTTTTTTTTTTTGCGGTACGCGGACCTCTCACTGTTGTGGCCGCTCCCGCTGCGGAGCAACAGGCTCCGGACGCACAGGCTCAGCGGCCATGGCTCACGGGCCCAGCTGCCCCGCGGCATGTGGGATCTTCCCGGACCGGGGCACGAAGCCGTATCCCCTGCATCGGCAGGCAGACGTCTCTCTATTTTAAAATGGCAGTATATTTTATCTAAATATGCTTTAAAAATTATGTTAGGGTAAGATAGAATTATAAATGGAAATCATTTAGTCTAGGAAGTTTGAGTAAGAAGGAAATTTGGGATACATGCTGAATAGAAGAAATGAAATAGCAAAGAAAGATGCTTTTGAGGAGCAAAGTTTGGCACAGAGTGGGCAAGACTGCTTTTAGGGTAGAATCTTGGATAAGGTTTTTTAAAAATCAGTTTTTTGAATATGTGTCAGATCCATAACTTCTCCAGTTTTGTGTATTATAAGTTCAGTCCCACTTGTCTAATTTAAAGTTTGTCCTCTTCTGAGGCTCAGAAACCTGCATGGGGAGGAGGGCAGGCATCTTTGTCCTTCTCCATTCACTCTGCTCTTTCTGGGACCTTCAGGGTCAGAGAGAAGGAGGGGCAGGAACTGGAAGAAAAGGACAAAGGTTTATTGGATGGGTTGTGGGTGACCCGTCATAGGCGCCCTCTGTGAGATGATGTACCAAAGCTGAATCTTTCTCTTCTGGAGCACTTCTGGGTTCTAGGGGACACCTTAGGGAACAAATAACACTACATTTTCCCCTGATTCACCTTCCTCACACCCTACTTCTTTCTGTAAACCTTACACAGCCTTTTGCTGTGGGGGACCCTGCACCTAGCAGGTAAATTTCTTCATCAAAATCATTCAAGATGACTCATTCCTGGCCACCCTCTACCACATTCATTGGGCTTGTGGGGTAAATTTGACCCGTGTGCCACACTAAATTCTGGAAATTCAGGTCACTTACAATGCATTCCCCTCTCTCTTCCTCTGCTCTGGTTACCTGGTCATTTTGGACGTTTTTAGGCACCAGCTTTTGTGCCTTTCAAATACTAGGGTTATGTGTCAAACTCTCAAAATGGTTCTCTTGGGGGAACCATTTGGCTTCAGGTAGCAGTGGGGGTGGGAGAAAGTCCCCAGCATCCAGCATTCCATAGCTCTCCATAGAGTATTCTTGACTCAACAGTTTTTGCTCATTCATCTCCTCATGGCCTTTTCTTTATATAACCTGGAGGTGGGTGATGAGTTAAAGGTGGCCTAACTAGCTTTGGGCCAGCTCTTTGCAAATCATGCACGGGTGTTTTGGCATATCTTTTGGGGGTACTTTACACTGTTTATCCTTAGCTTAGGGTTTCAGCTAAACCTTTGAGACAACAGGAAATGTTCCACTAAGTATACTGTTATGTATGCCAAGATACTTTTGGGGTTATTTCAGTATCCAGCATTGGAAGAAGTCAAAATTAATTTCTTGGATGAGGGCAGAGTTGCCACTGCATAGATAAATTGTGATGTTTAGGGTTTGTAACCCTGTATGTGTAGGTGTGTGTGTATGTGTGTGTGTGATGCATGTGTAGTATTGGGAGAAGGGTAGTGTGTTGTCAGAGTTCTCCAGAGAAACAGAACCCTGTTCTGGAATTGGCTCCATGTAACTGCTTGAGGAAGGCACTGGCTCATGTAATCATGGGAACTGGCGAATCCAAAGTCCTTAGGGCAAGTCAGCAGGCTGAAAATTCAGGCAAGAGTTGATGTTGCAGTCTAAAGTCTGACATCTCCAGGGCAAGCTAGCAGGGTGGAAACTCAGGCAGGATTTCTAATCTGCAGTTTCAAAGCAGAATTTCTTCTTTGGGAAACCTCAGTCTTTACTTTTAAGACCTTTAAATGATTCGATGTGGCTCACCCACGTACAGTAATCCGCTTTATTTAAAGTCAACTGACTGTGTTAATCACATGTAAAAAAAATACCTTCACAGAAACATCTAGACTAGTGTTTAATCAAACAACTGGGCACTGTAGCTTAGTCAGGCTGACACAGAGAATTAACCCTCATAGGTATGTAGCAATATTTGTTTCTATTTCTTCCTTTATTCTGCTTCTTGATAATGACTGAGGCCAAGACCAGTCATAATATCCCAAACATCCATATTACACTTTTTTCATGGACAAAGTAACATCATATCACAGCCTGAAACTACACATTAATTAATGTGGCTCTTTATTTAACATCTGTCCTTCCTACTAGCCTATGAGCGACTTAAGAGCAGATAATGGATCTGCTTTGACTTGCTGTTATATCCTCAGTGCCAAAAGTTATTGTTTTTGAAATTGTCCAGCCCATTTTACTGGGGTAGGAAATCAGATGCGGCAGAGACCTAGGAAAAGACAAAGAATAGGAATTTTGTGTAGAGTCCCCCATGTTTCATTCTCCAACACTGAGTGAGGCAGCTGGCAGTTAGGGAGGGCAAAGATTAATGGAGTGAGAGGACACTTAACAAACAAGTGGCTCTAGGACATTTTTTTTTTCTTTGCCTGGTCACTATATGTTAAAAGAAGTAGAGAGAAATTCTGATGAGCAGACAAGGTGAGGATTAAAGTTCACTTGTTTAAACCTGAAGGGGAAGAATGTTTCAAAGGGCTTTTGAAGTTAAGCTGTTTGGAAACTGAGAAGTCAAGGAATCAAGAAAATGGAGAAAGCATTGTGTATATGCCCTAAAGGTGCTGATGGTTGGATCTGAGGCTATTACGTGCCTTGTGGTCGTTGCATGAGAGGAAGCCATGAGATTACAGGAAATAAATCAGACTTTCCTGCCCTTTCTGTTTCTATACACTAATTCCTTTAGTCCTATTAGTCCTTTAGTCCTATTCCATTATTTTTCTTTTAAACACCCTCTTACTTCCACCTAATACAGAAACAATAAGGAACACAGGATAAAACAAAAGTGACAGAATAGATTGGCTTGGGTTTTCTGGAATCAATATGTTAGGGCCTCAGACCTTAGCACCAGGCCACTCTCATCTCCTTTTTCTTCCAGCAGCAGGTTGTGCATGTGGAGAGGAAGTGTTCAAAGACAGTTGGTATCAGGGACAATCACACTTACTCACTGTATGATTGATCCAAACAGTGTAGCGGGTGCTCCATTGTACATCATCTTACTTAATCCATGAAAATTTGGTATTATTATTTAATTGAGAAAACTGAGGTTCCGAAAGATTTAGTGATTTGTCAAGTTTCTCAACTAGAAAGTGGTGGATTCAGCATGGAAACCTATTTGATCTGATTTCAAAGCCCAGGTTTTTCTTGCTCCTCCAGACTGGCTTCTGCCCTTGTTACAAGACAATATAGATTTCATCTTACTGTCTCCTGTTCCAAAGGACAAAGTTCCAGGAATCATATGGCTATACCATATCTCCTAGGAAAAGACAGTCAATTCTGTGATATGGCAAGAAAGAGTATCAATGCCCCAAATAACATCTTTAGCTTTTAATCTATTGCTAGAACATGAAATTAAACTTACACATATATACACACATACTACACACACTTCCACTCCCACCATATCATTTATTTATTTTTATTTATTTAATTTTTTTTTGCGGTACGCAGGCCTCTCACTGTTGTGGCCTCTCCCATTGCAGAGCACAGGCTCCAGACGCACAGGCTCAGCGGCCATGGCTCATGGGCCCAGCCGCTCCACAGCATGTGGGATCTTCCCAGACCGGGGCACGAACCCGTGTCCCCTCCATCGGCAGGCGGACTCTCAACCACTGCGCCACCAGGGAAGCCCAACCACCATATCATTTATTAAATGTGCTAAGCACTTTACATAATTTGCTTGCATTATCACCCATAATCCTGCCAACCATCCTGTAAGATAGATAGTATCCTTCCTATTTTTGAAGAAGAAATTGAAATTCAGGAAGGTTGTTTGTCCCAGGTCACACAACAAATACATAGTAGAGCTGGGATGGATACCCACATATCTGTGACTCCAAACTAAGATCTCTTAATTACTATAGTGTCGTTCATTCATTCATACAACAAATATTTACTGAATGCCTTCTCTGTGCCTGCATTATGATAGGTAATGTGGATACAACAATGAAAACCATTAGCTTCTACCCTAAAGGAACTCAATTAGGTCGAAGAAACAGACACATAAATAGGCAATGCTAATGACATTTAAAATGCTGGATATATATTCAGGGTCATCACATGCAGAGATATGTGTAGAACCTGTACATATACATACCTCTATCATGGTAGCTCTGTGGGAAGACATCCAGTTTGGCCTTTTTTTTAGGGGGATGGGTGTTGAGGATTATGTCAGGTAAGGAGGCTTCTGGGAGGAGGTGACTCTTCATATAAGTCTTAATCAATGAGAAAGAGTTTACCAGCTAGAGATAACTAAAAGGGATAAAGCACATCACATAAAAAGAATTGTGATAAAAAACACAGAAGACAGACAAATTATGATGCCTGGGAGAAAATAAGGTAGTCAAAGTTGATTTTTTCAAAGAATCATTTTCTGTGTGTGTCCTCAGTCATCTCTGATTTTCCTCCACCTATTTTGGAAGCCATTCTGAGTCATGAATTGATATCTGAGAGAAGAAGAATGCAGAAGGCAGAAAGAAAGGCACCACCATTTCTTTGGTGCCTACTGAGTACCAGGTACTGGCCAAATTTTATCTCATTGAATCCTCACAATATATCTTCAAACTAGAATTATCCTTATTTTAAAGAAAAGGAAATTGAAGTAAGGCTAAAAAACCTCGTCCAGCTTCACTTAGCAAGCTAAAGGAAGAGGTGAGATGCAAACTCAGGATTGTCTTTTACTGAAGCCCCGTGTGTTAGACATTCAACCTCTCTGGAATGAGAGCCGTATAGTTGTTTATATGACCTTTTCCTCTACTTTTACTTAACTGAGATGCTTACCAGAGAAAACCTCAGAATCACTATCACTGAATGCCTGTGTAAGAAAACAGTTTTTTACTTTAATTGTCCGTCCTCTGCATTTGGAGTTTTGTTTTTCTTTTGCGGTACGCGAGCCTCTCACTGTTGTGGCCTCTCCCGTTGCGGAGCACAGGCTCCGGACACGCAGGCTCAGGAGCCATGGCTCACGGGCCCAGCCACTCCGCGGCATGTGGGATCTTCCCGGACTGGGGCACAAACCCGTGTCCCCTGCATTAGCAGGCGGACTCTTAACCACTGAACCACCAGGGAAGCCCTGCATTTGGAGTTTTATTTACCATATGAGTTTTATGTAAGTTCATAAAAGTCAATAAACTCAATATTCCTGAAATAACTTGCAGTTTAACATCTAGATAATTAGGGTAACAAAAAAGAAGTTAATTCAATGTAGGTTTATGATAGGGATTAACTTAGTCCCATTTCTTTCCCTGAATAGAGGAAGAGTTCAGAAATAAAGTAATGTGAGACTGCTGTATCCAAGGAGATAGATGTAAGAACAAAATATTTGTTATGAAACAGTTAAAATCACAGTGCCCTTTTAAAAAGCTAATTATGGTAGCTTAATTAAAGTTATTTTAAGTAAGTTAATTATGCTTAATTAAGGTAATTATGGAATTAATCAGGGGAATTTGAATGAACCATAATGCAGACATGTTTGGCCTCTGAGGCTCAAGTATACCAGTTTGTATAGATCCTAAAACATCTCCATGTGTGCATATAGGAGAAAACATAAAATAAGGCTGAGATTATAGTTTTGATTACACAGAACTACTACTAACAAGGAATAGATTTATACACATGATGTTGCACAGTATAGTAGTATATTTTCAAAAAGTATAACATTTGAGATTCTGTTGGATTTTATTTCATTTACTGTAGGATTCCTTTTGGGAGACAAATGAGAATTAAAGTTCTAACAGTCAATGCTGTTTATGTTTTGAGAGTCTAAATACTCTTCCCTGTTCACGCATTATTAAATTTATCAGATGC
This sequence comes from Leucopleurus acutus, assembly GCF_964270905.1. Lineage (NCBI taxonomy): Eukaryota > Metazoa > Chordata > Mammalia > Artiodactyla > Delphinidae > Leucopleurus > Leucopleurus acutus. The sequence goes on from NC_139160.1 coordinate 33,460,064, forward strand.
TTTAGGGACTCTGGCTGACTTTAGAAAAGATCTAGCATTTTTACTTGGAGATATAATTTAGACTGAAATATCTAGGTCTGGCATTGTTAGCATCCTGTTCTTGATCCAATAAGGAGCAGGAAACATAGGCAAATGTATAGTCTTCCCTGTGTGTTGGTAGTGTTTTTTGAAAAACGTCCCTAATGCCTTCTTGGCTTTGCTGTGGCTGGAATATATCATTCTGTTTTGGGGGAAATTCCCAGTGAATTATTTTTATTAGGTCAATGGTTCTTAAAGTACACTGTCCTAGAATATTCCAGGTGCTGTGCCCATAGGCTAATTTTAGTCTGCTTAGGTTAAGTAATTATTTTGCCTGAGATGAACTTCCCTTCCACATGATAGTCTCAAGAAAATTTGTGCTGATCCAAGTTTCCACCTAGATTTTTAGGCACCTAAATCTTCTTATTAGGTTTCCTGCTGGGTAATTGTTATTCTTTCTCTTTAACAAGGAGTATTACCAAAAAAATCAGTGATCTCTGACCATAACTGAATGTTAAATAGACATTGAAAGATTAATTTTTTTTCTCTTGAGGGTAAATCACACTGGAATGGAGGCCTCAGACAATCAAGCACTGAAGACCTCATAGAGATGCTTAGTTCTACTACAAGTGCTAACATTTACCATCACCTCTCAGGGAACTGCATCTGTCAGCGGGGCCACAGTGGTAGTTTTCCAGTAGGAGATCACAGCAATAAGAACTCCTAATAGAGTCTCTTACCTCCTCAAAGACCATCAAACAGTTTATGAGACTCTATGAGGCCCTCTAATGAGAAGTACAAGACACTGATGAGCTTTTATAATCAACATTCTTCTCATTTAAACATAATATTTATTTTATTTAATTACCATTTAATAAAATGTATTTCAAGACCAATGTATGCTTATTATAAAATATCAGGAAAACCCAAAGAAGCACAAATAAAAATTTACTAACAGTGTGTACAATTCCACAGACCGTAGAGATTGGTTCAGCAGAGGTCTTACAAAAGTTAAGTAGCCAAAACCATATTAACAAATTGAAGGATAAAAACCATATGAAAATCTCAATAGATTCAGAAAAAGCTTTTGACAAAATTCAACACCGATTCATGATAAAAACTTTCCAGAAAGTAGGCATAGAGGGAACCTACCTGAACATAATAAAGGTCATATATGACAAACCCACAGCCAACATCATTCTCAATGGTGAAAAAATAATCTTGTTTCCTCTAAGATGAGGAACAAGACCAGGTTGCCCACTCTCACCATTATTATTCAACACAGTTTTGGAAGTTTTAGCCACAGCAATCAGAGAAAAAGAAATAAAAGAAATCCAAATCAGAAAAGAAGAAGTAAAACTGTCACTGTTTGCACATGACATGATACTATACATAGAGAATCCTAAATATGCTACCAGAAAACTACTAGAGCTAATCAATGAATCTGGTTGAGTAGCAGGATACAAATTTAATGCACAGAAATCTCTTGCATTCCTATACACTAATGATGAAAATTCATAAAAGAAATTATGGAAACACTCCTATTTACCATTGCAACAAAAAGCATAAAGTACCTAGGAATAAACCTACCTAAGGAGACAAAAGACCTGTATGGAGAAAACTATAAGACACTGATGAAAGAAATTAAAAATGATACAAACAGTTGGAGAGATATACCATGTTCTTGGATTGGAAGAATCAACATTGGGAAAATGACTCTACTACCCAAAGCAATCTACAGATTCAATGCAATCCTTATCAACTACCAATGGCAATTTTCACAGAACTAGAACAAAAATTTTCACAATTTGTACGGAAACACAAAAGACCACGAAAAGCAATTTTGAGAAAGAAAAACAGAGCTGGAGGGATCAGTTTCCCTGACTTAAGACTGTACTACAAAGCTACAGTAATCAAGACAGTATGGTACTGGCACAAAAACAGAAATATAGGTCAATGGAACAGGATAGAAAGCCCAGAGATAAACCCATGTACATATGGTCACCTTACCTTTGATAAAGGAGGCAAGAATATAAAATAGAGAAAAGACAGCCTCTTCAGTAGCTGGTGCTGGGAAAACTGGACAGCTACATGTAAAAGAATGAAATTAGAACACTTCCTAACACCATACGCAAAAATTAACTCAAAATGGATTAAAGACCTAAATGTAAGACTAGACACTATAAAACTCTTAGAGGAAAACATACGCAGAGCACTCCATGACATAAATCACAGCAAGATCCTTTCTGACCCACCTTCTAGAGAAATGGAAATAAAAACAAAAATAAATAAATGGGACCTAATGAAACTTAAAAGCTTTTTCACAGCAAAGGAAACCATAAACAAGTCGAAAAGACAACCCTCAGGATGAGAGAAAATTTTTGCAAATGAAGCAACTAACAAAGGATTACTCTCCAAAATATACAAGTAGCTCATGCAGCTCAATATCAAAAAAACAAACAACAGATTCAGAAATGGGCAGAAGACCTAAATAGACATTTCTGCAAAGAAGATATACAGATTGCCAACAAACACATGAAAGGATGCTCAACATCACTTATCATTAGAGAAATGCAAATCAAAACTACAATGTGGTATCACCTCACACCAGTCAGAATGGCTATCATCAAAAAATCTATCTACAAAGAGTGTAGTGGAGAAAGGGGAGAGTGTGTGGAGAAAAGGGAGCCCTCTTGTACTGTTGCTGGGAATGTAAATTGATACAGCTACTATGGAGAACAGTATGGAGGTTCCTTAAAAAGCTAAAAATAGAATTGTCATATGACCCAACATTCCCACTACTGGGCATATACCCTGAGAAAACCATAATTCAAAAAGAGTCATGTATCACAATGTTCATTGCAGCTCTATTTACAATAGCCAGGACATGGAAAAAACCTAAGTGTTCATCGACAGATGAATGAATAAAGAAGATGTGGCACACATATACAATGGAATATTACTCAGCCATAAAAGGAAACAAAATTGAGTTATTTGTAGTGAGGTGGATGGACCTAGAGTCTGTCATACAGAGTGAGGTAAGTCAGAAACAGAAAAACAATTACCCTATGCTAACACATATATATGGAATCTAAAGAAAAAAAAAGGTTCTGAAGAACCTAGAGGCAGGACAGGAATAAAGATGCAGATGTAGAGAATGGACTTGAGGACACAGGGAAGGGGAAGGGTAAGCTGGGACAAAGTGAGAGAGTGGCATGGACATATATACACTACCAAATGTAAGATAGATTGCTAGTGGGAAGCAGCTGCATAGCACAGGGAGATCAGCTCGGTACTTTGTAACAACATAGAGGGGTAGGATAGGGAGGGTGGGAGGGAGACTCAAGAGGGAGGGGATATAGATATACATATAGCTGATTTACTTTGTTATACAGCAGAAACTAACACAACCTTGTAAAGCAATTATACTCCAGTAAAGATGTTAAAAAAATATAAATAAAAAATAAAAGTTCCATATTTGGAGGGGGAAAAAAAAAAAAAGAAAGTATCTGACTGGCTGGAGCCACACAGTCAAGCTTGTTTGAGATGAGAAGAAACAAGGAAATTAGTGTCCAGGGCTGACTTGGCATTTGGGAATTGGCTGACTGATACACTGCATTTCTAGTCAGTTGGAGCATTTTCAGGGACATGAAAGTTACCTAAATTTTGGTTTGCCGAAGTGGCACTCTAGGTAGGAGAGGCTTCACCTTAGACCTAGAAAATTATATTAACAATACTGCTAAAAGTAAAACTACTTTCAGGATAAATTTTTCTCTTTTGTTTGTAGTAAACTCCCTATGTCCTCAATAAAATTTCACTCATTCAAAAAATAAATCAAAATCTGATGGAAGAAAAAAAAAAGTTAAGTAGCCAAATAGAATCTTTGACTGAATTGATATATGGATATGCAGAAATGGAAATGCCCTCATTCATGGGGGTGCTAGGCTGAAAGGGTGAGAATCTGGAGCTCTTGGTCAATCATATTCCACCCCTGTGGAGGGAACCTGTGCAGAATAAAATGAATACAGAAGCACAGCTGAGAGAAGAACCTTAATGGTGTTATTTGAACCCAAAGATTTGACAATTCTAAACAAGTTCACTATTGGCCTTCACAGTTACATGAGCCAATAAATTCCTTTTTTTGCTTAAGCTGTTTTGAGCTGGGCTTTTGTAACTTGCAGTTGAAAGAGTTCAGACAATACTTGCATGCTTTTGTCTCATTGTGAGGTACTTCAGCATTATGGGAACCCCCAAGGACCTGGGGAATGACTGTTGTGAGGTCATGCTTGAGCCTCAATGTAAAACACACCTGGAAGTATAGGTGAAACAGAAGGACTTTCTAATATGAGAAATAAAAATAAGGGAGACCCAAACTAAATATCTGCTACAGAGGGGGAAATGGTAAGTTTACAGTGGAGAAACCTGGATGACACCACCTTAATCAAGTGACCAAGGTTAACATCACCAGTTAAGAAATATTGGTATCATGTATTCCTTAATATGAAGCACTGAGAAGGGCACATCATCTCTCTGGTGTCATAACTGCAATCTGATTATAAGAAAACATTATATAAAGCCCAATGGAGAGACACACTATAAAATAACTCACTAGTACTCTTTGCAAGTGTTAAGACGATGAAAGACAAGGAAAGACTAAGGTCTGTTATGGATTAGAGGAGACTAAAGGGACATGACAGCTAAATGTAATATGAGTCGCAATGCCAATTATCTAATTTAATCAATTTAACGTAATATCAATTAGATCCTTAAGTAGAAAAAAGACATTAGTAGAAAAACTGGTAAAAACTGGATAAAGTCTCTAGTACAGTTAATGGTATTGTACCAATGTTTATTTCTTAGTTTTGATATTTGAATTATGTAAGATATTATGTTAAGGGAAGCTGGTTGAAGAGTTTAAGGGAATTCTCTGTACTTTATAAATCTTCTGTAGATCTAAGATTATTTGAAGATAGAAAGTTAAGATAAACAATGTACATAGCAAGAAAAGGAGTTGGGGAGATGATGAGAGTCATAGAAATGAGAGAGAAATGGCAGAGAAATGGCATTGGCCAACCTAGAAATCCCCTGTGTGGGGATAGAGTATCTCCCCTGCTTTTGCAGAGAAGAGGTACCCAGTGGGTGTTGTTGGATGGGATCTATTCCTCTGCTTCCTTCAGATTTTTAAGGCCCTGCTTTCTGTCTCATGACTTCATCATGGACTTGGCTAATGTCTGGTAGATCACTGGTCAGTTCTTAGTTTCTAGAACTATTGAAACTCTTCATTTCTCTTTGTGCATTAGTATTTAAATGGAAAATTGTGAAAAGGAAAGCCAGGCATCTGTATTTTCTCATTCTCTTTATTTGGTAGGAATATTTTCAATATAATTCAAGCAGCCCTTTATGCAGATAATGATTTTATTGAGAACAAGAAGCTTGCATTTTGCTTTATCATTCCCGTGATTAGAATAGTATGTGGAACACAGTAGGTTCTCAATAAATGTCCATTAATGTCACTAAAATATTTTTTGATGTCAGCTACACATTTGAAATCTTATTAAATAATTATAAAAATGTTGTGAACTTTTTGACAAATTTATATCTTTTTATTAAACATGTAATATGTGCCAACTACTATGTTGAGTGGTTTATTTTCTTAGTCCTCACAACATCAATGGGGCAGATGTTATTGTTATCACTTGAAAGATGGGGTAAATGGGACCCAAAGAGGTTAAAAAACTTGCCCCAGTTCACAAAGTTACTAAGTTGCTAGGCTAGGATTCTAACCTTTCTTTGTCTGACTCCCATCTTCATGTTGCTAACTATGACACTCTACTGCCTTTCTGAAAATATGTGATGCATTTTTAAGTGGTTGCAAGATTTATATATTTAAAATGAATAATTGCATGGCTTTTTAAAAAAATATATAAATGGGAGAATATTATATCCTAATTTTAAAATTAGAAGCAATATATCAATTCAGCATACAAGTGCTTTGTTATTCTTATGTTTGCTTCAAGTGCATTGGAATAAAGCATATCCCTTATATCAGTGGTCCTCAACCTTTCTGGCACCAGGGACCAGTTTCGTGGAAGGCAATATTTCCAAGGAAATTGGGGGAGGGTTCAGGCGGTAATGTGAGTGATGAGGAGCGATGGGGAGCGGCAGATGAAGCTTCGTGCGCTTGCCCGCTGCTCATCTCCTGCTGTGCAGCCCAGGTCCTAACAGGACGCAGACTGCTACTGGTCCACGGCCTAGGGGTTGGGGACCCCTGCCTTATATCTTATCCAACATCAACAGAATAAAAAGACAGAGATTAATATAACTCCTGTTTGGTCTTGGGTATAGTGTTAAGATTCTTAGCCCTACAACACATGCGTGCATGCGCACATGCACAAATGCACACACACACACACACCCCAAAAGCAGGTATATCAGGTTTTATGTAATATGCATGTATTTTAAAGTGAAGTTTGAATGCTCTTAAATGCTCAATTGGAAAACACAAAGCACAAAGTCAAAGAAAATTGCTACAAAACTCAAAAAGAAGGTTAAAATATCTTAGGACTTTGTCTTGTTAGTTTGTCTTCTTCATGCCCATTTTTTATGTCACAAAATAAGCACTTAGGGAGTCAAGTAGGGTTTCTTTTTCCCTGCAATATGTTATTTCCTTCCTAATTGGTCAATTCAGGGCAAACACATCATTATACACACAGGGGACTCACTATAGCATAAAATTTTGTGTAAGGCAGATCCATCTTGAGCAGTGAGAGCACCTTTAAGTGCCAAGAGGCACTTGCTATAGCTTTGCTTCACCTATTAGAGAGGCCCTCAGCAAGGCAGCCTTATGGGACCTCTTTGGGATGCCAATTGATGAAAATGATGATGAGAATTTCTTCAACCTTTAGAAGTCTTGTATTATGCTTAAGAATAAGATTTTCTGTTGCTGCCACAGACTGGTATCCAATTAAAGGATTCTGTGGTCATTTTGAAATGAAAAATGAATTGTATTATTCAGGATCTCCCACTTAAGAAGCCAGGGTACTTTGGTGCCATCAGCATAGTGAGAAGCCCTGGGCTCCTCTTGCCTGATATAAAGTTAGAGCCATCTGAGCAGGGCTCACTTGGCATCTTGTGCTGTTTGGAACTAATCCAGTGAATTGGAGAGGCAAGCAGGAGGCAAGCTGAAATGGAAAACAGCCAGCCACTGGCCCAGTACCATGAGGCTCAGAATTATTCTGCACAAAGTGAATTATTTCTTTTCAATGTATGACTCTCTTTGTGAACAGAACATAGTGGCAGGGAGTGAAAAGGAAGTGCTCTATCAGGATTTGGCTGAGTGAGTTATGGAGCAAGTATGTGTGCTTGGAAGATCTGGGAGGGGTGGACTGGAATAAAATATGATCACTGGTCCAAGCTAGTTCACAGCACTGCACAGCCATCTGTTATCACTCAACCTAGCATGATGGTCAGGCTCCCAAGGAAAGAGACTTCAGGTAGGAATGCAAAGTTGTAGGTGTGTAGGGAGTTCAGGAGAAATAACGACGTTCAGAAAAAATTAAATGAGCTAACCCCTGGGGTTTGACAAGTTAATATCAACACATGGTCATCCAGAAAGGACAGGTCAGCAATTTTTCACAATTAGACATTTTTCCAAAGAGGAAAATGGTTTGATTAGAATTATGTCTTCTATCATTTTTTTTAAACCATTTTATGGTGGAATCATCATTTATGGAAATGAGGACCAACATTTCTTAGGTCAAACTGGATGCTCAGATTTATGTTAAGAGCAGATATTTAGCCCAGGGCCACTTGTGGCATGACCCAAATGTCTGGAATACGGAGAGAGGACTCTCAAAGGCTAGGGTACATTTAAGGATGACACAGAGGATATGGTTTAAGCCTTTTAGTTTGGTACTTAGAATTCTCAGTAAAGGAGTATTCTAGATTGTTTCTTGGGAGCTTTGTAGGTATGAGAATGTTACAGTCCCTCTTTCCTTCTGAGGCATCTCATTAATTTTTATAGTAAAATCTTCCATGGTATATTTTTCTAACTGTACCTCCCACCACAGCACCATAAACAGGGGATACAACTCCTTGACCAGCATGAGACTCAATAAACATTAGATGAATGTGTGAAAGAAGAATGTCATCCTTGTGAATCTAGTGAGAAACAGACAGGCTTCGAGTAAAACCTACACCTCTTACACTGTATTCCTCCTCCCCTTCAATGTAATCCTTCGCAACACAGTTTATAACTCAATGAATCCTCTAAGTTTCATTTTTAATATTTTCTCAGGTACAGTCTCTTTTCTTCAGAGGTAAGTTACTTTTTTCTTTAACATCTTTATTGGAGTATAATTACTTTACAATGGTGTGATAGTTTCTGCTTTATAACAAAGTGAATCAGTTATACATATACATATGTTCCCATATCTCTTCCCTCTTGCATCTCCCTCCCTCCCACCCTTCCTATCCCACCCCTCTAGGTGGTCACTAAGCACCAAGCTGATCTCCCTGTGCTATGCGCTGCTTCCCACTAGCTATCCATTTTACATTTGGTAGTGTATATATGTCCATGCTACTCTCTCAGTTCATCCCAACTTACCCGTCACCCTCCCCGTGTAGAAGTAAGTTACTTTCGTTAGGACTTAGTAGTCCTTCGTGGGTGATAATAGACTCTGCCATTGATCCCTAGAGATAAGACCAAAAGTCTGGGAAAGCTGGAGATGAGGTGGAAGCTTGGTGCAGATGAGGGGGACTGTCAGGTCACAGACATGTCAAGACTGGTTATGGCAGTGTATGAGGCAGGGTGGGTTGGAGTCAGAATGTCAAAGCAAGTCATGTCAAGAATGGGTAAGCTATAGAGTACTTCCTATAGATCAACTTCAGTCATTTGTAACTATCTCAATTCTCCATATCTTACCTCACGGTTTGACTGTATTCAGCATCCTCACGCAGGGCATAAGACAAACACCACTTATATGATGCATGCAAAAAAAAGTAATAGCCTGTGTCATCAGCCGCTCTTCTGCCTCCAATTCACTCACTAGAGCGGAATAGACTCATGGGTATAGGTGTATTTACCCCGGGAACTGTGGCTTCAATTGCACCTTCTGAACCATAGCTTAGCTGCACAGGTGTCTTACATCATAGGTAGACCAGAGGAGTAGAATTAGAATGCGGGGCTAGGATGAACAATTGTCTTTTCCCCAGGATGAGGGGGTTTCCAGGATGTGGAGATTCCGTGTTAGAATTGAGGTGATGCTGGGAAAATTATCCTTGTTTTTCCTAGACTGATGAGTCTGGGGGTTAACTGAACACACTGGCAAGGATTATGGTAACTGACTTGGGATATGATGTTGTATAAGAACTCCCCACTTCACTTTTGTACGTCAAAGCAGGTCAGCCTCTCTCTAACCTCTTCCCCTTGAGGCTGTTCTGTTAGACTGTGTGGGGCTTATTTTTGTCCTAAGGCCATGGCAGAGGAAGCAGGATCTATACTATTGGCTTAACCACTTCATCTTATGTAGGGAAGTAACATTAATACATTAGGGCATCCATCTGGCTGGGTTTCATTGCCAGTACAAAGTTACTTTTTGATTCATGATACATTTGGATCTAAAAACACCCACTATGTAAATTTTGATCAGTGCTGTGCTTGCTCTCAGTTTGAATGTCTCAACAAAAGGAGAAAATATACCTGTAGAAGAAAATTCCCACACGTTTCACCTTTCTCATCCAAGTTTGCATAATCACCAATAGAACTCTAAGAAATATCCTCTGAAGTTGTCATGCAAACAGGGGTGAATTCAGAATCAGGAATAAGAATGCCAAGGTAGGAACAAAGGTGAGGACAGATTGAAAGTAGCAGTCAAAGCAAACGCAAGTCACCCACGGATTCTGCTGTGTGTCACTTCCTGTGAGCCATGATTTCTGCTGCATTTTATTCCACTTGCTCTGTGAGTGGCTCTGATGGCCCTGAAGAGCCCTCTGTGTGCAGAGTGGCTTCCTAGAAGTACTGGATATTTTCTTGTAGAAACAATTCTGGTTCCCTTGGATTGTGTCTTGAAATTCTTTCATGCACATTCTAAATTACTTTTTTTAGTAAAGATTTTAAATCGTCAGTAGCAGCAGAGGGAATAATTGGAATGTGGACATATCACAATTACATTTTGAGCCTATTACCTAATTTCTGCCCTTAGAATTTACTTAATCATGCTAAATTAATGACAATAAAAATCTATGGCTCTGAAAAACATTTTGTGAAATTTTTCTTTTAGTTCATAAACTTTTCAGATTACCTTCAGAAAACCTTGTGGGACAAAGACATTCTGTACTTAGATATCACAATGTGGTTATGAACTCCAGAGAAAATTTTCCAAAGTTCTTTGTGTGTTAACTCTGCAGTACTTCAGTTACTTTCTACTCAAAGTGTGGTCTGAGGGCAGGCAGCATCAGCATCACCTGGGATCTTGCTAGAACTGCAAACTCAGGCCTAGCCTCAGACCTATTGAGTCGAATTTGTATGTCAGCATGATTCCCAGGCAATTAGTAAACACACTAAAGTTTGAAAAGTAGTACTGTAGAGAGAATTTGGAGGAAAAATGAGAGGATGGTTCCAGCCATAATATACGAGTCCAAGCAATCTGTCCTGCAGTCATAGAGCCCCTCGCCTTTGGAATGTCCACCCAAGACCTGATGTATTTGCAGTAGAACACAAATTCTGTGATAGAAGAGAATTCTTCCAAGCATCAACGTCCCATGTTTTATGAATGTTGGTGCCACTTTTACTGTTTTTGAAAACACATTACCATTTGGAACATTTGGAACTTGACTTTTGGTCTACTCAAGGAAAACGACAGCTGCAATCCATTTTCCAAAACTTCAGTGCTTTGGGTAAAGTGCTTGTTTCGTTGTTTGGAAGAGACATGTCATAAAGGAGCAGAGTTGGAAGGGGACTCTGCTGAAGTTTTTTCATGGGAGTTCCCATTAAACTTCCAGGAAAGAAATAGGTAGTTAAGTAGGTAGTTAGGACCTATAAGCTCTTAGCATCAAAAGATGCAATGCCTTAGAATTATGCTGCTAGATGCTTAATAAGGCCATAGCAACTCTGTTGTAGTCTGAGATTATTGAGGGGAGAATTAGAGATGAAACACCAGTTCCTTTTATTTTCATGGAAAGTTTTTCTTTTGATCCATACGTAAACCACACAGTACTAAGTTTTCCTTTTTAATAACTATATTATTATCATTTTAAAATAGAAGTGTAATAGACATATAACATTATATTAATTTTAATTGTACAACATAATGATTTGATACATGTATATACGTATTGCCAACGATCACAAGTCTAGTTAATATCCGTCACGACACACAGTTACAACTTGTTTTCTTGTGATAAGAACTTTTAAGATCTACTCTCTTAGCAACTTCCAAAAATACAATACAGTATTATTAACTATAGTCATCATGCTGCATATTACATCTCCAGGACTCAGTTATTTTACAGCTGGCACTTTGCACCTTTGACCCCCTTCACCCATTTTGACCCACCTCTGGCAATCACCAATCTGTTCTCTGTATCTATGAGCTTGATTTTTTATTTTTAGGTTCCATGTATAAGTAAGATCATATGGCATTTGCCTCTCAATGTCCGACTTACTTCACTTAGCATAATACCCTCAATGTCCATCCATATTGTCACAAATGGCAAGATTTCCTTCTTTTTTATGGCTGAATCATATTCTATTACATATATATATAATATAAATATTATATATATTTACCACATTTTCTTTATCCATTCATCTATCAATGGACACTTAGGTTGCTTCCATGTCTGGGCCATTGTAAATAATGCTGCAATGAGCATGGTAGTGCATATATCTTTTCTAGTTAGTGTTTTCATTTCCTTCAGATAAGTAACCAGAATGGAATTTCTAGATCATATGGTAGTTTTTTTTCTAATTTCTTGAGGAATCTCCGTACTGTTTTTCATAGTAGCAGCACCAATTTACATTCTCCAGTGATAAGTTTTTGAAGCTGCAGAGACAGAAGACTTGGAGGCATTAGCAAATTTTTCTCTATTAACATTGTGAACCAGGGTCTCTGAGTACATTCCAGAGCCACTGTGTCACATAACTCTAGTAGAGGCCCATTCACATTGTGGTTTATGTGAGTGGGGCTCCCTGGAGTTGTGCATATCCAGAATTCTGTTTACATTTCCCAGTGTGGACAGTAGGTAAAAAGGGTATAAACAGAGTTATTTCTTTCATTCAACATCTATTTAACATAATTATGCTCAACTAATGCTGCATATCAAAATCATCCCTAGAACTATAAGAGATATAGGTACCCAGGCCATATTTCTGTAGATATTAATTCACTAGGTCTGGGGCAGGACCTAGAAATCTTTATTTTTATAAAACTCTAGGTAATTCTGATGTGCTGTCAACTCCATATTTAGTGCTAAGACAGATGTTTAAAAAATTAAGACACTATGCCTTCAAGGCATCTGTAATTCTGTAAGAGAGACATGAATGTAAATGACACATGATACTATAATATTTTAGAGCTGTGATAGGTGCAAGGACCAAGAATCCTGGAATGATTGTGACAGAGAATGGAGCTGAACTCTTGGGCACATTTTTGGATGTTTGTGTGCATGTGCATCCCTAAGCAAAATGACCATGACCTCAATGGTCATCTATGTTACCTTCCCTCTTCTGTATTCTACACTAACTTGTTGAGCTCTGACCTCTTCCCAGTAGACATCCCTACAGATGCCTGGGGTCTCCAGTCTACTGTTTTAAACTCTGTTAAAAAATGATGTATTTGTTCACACTGAACTGTCTATAATTGGTGATCCTGTTGAGTTGCTTTTCATGGACATTTTTCATGTTAGTAGACTAACCAAGACCGTAATGGGACCTGGAGATTGACAGCCTGCATTGGGGGAGGGGTGTGTGTGTGTGTGTGTGTGTGTGTGTGTGTGTGTGTGTGTGTGTGCGTGTGTGTGCATGCAAGTCAGGAGTGAGAGTCCCAAGGCTCCTTGTAATCCCACTAGGTGGTCATCTCTTATTACTACATTTCAGGCTGACTCAAAATTTAGCAATTAAGGTAGGAAATGAGGGGAAAGAGAGGAGTATCAACTGCTTCTAGTAGCTTACAGCAGTGTTAGTTTGAAATGAAGCACTAATTCAGAGAAGTGCTGAGCAAGAGGAGAACGGGGAAATTAAAGGAAATGAAACTCCAATGAAGTTGATCAGGTCTTAACGAGCAGTGAAAATCGATGAGGTAAAAGATGTTTGCTTCCTTAAGAAGATATTTTCCTGTTTTATAAAATAGTAAGGTGTCAAATGCAGTCTCTATTTTAGTAATGATTAAGATATATTTTCCTTATGTTTCTTCACCCTTAAAGTGGCTTTCAAATTGTTTCCTTGAATTCTTATCATGAAAATGACATTGCCTTATTATTTTTACTTCATACATGAATAAACTGAGGGAAATTGTTGTTCTAAGGCAAGCCAGATTCTTGATCATTAAATTCATTTTATAGATTTCTGGGTAACGAAGCCAGAGCATCAATATGTCGGCCTCATAACTATCCAAGCTGTAGTGATAGGAAGGTTATTGATACCTTTTCAGGGAAGCTTCTCTGAAAGTAAATACAAAACAGTGAAGAGTTCAACTCTCTTGTATGAATTGTTATAAGTTATAGAACCCAGGGTTTAAACTTTCAGATTTATGTTCATTTTGATAGATTATTCATCCTGTGCCTTACCTAGAGCTTCAGAGAGTGAAGCCAAAGAAATTTGGAACTTTTCCTCTGAGGTCTCTCTCTCACAGATGATCACTTCCTGCTGGTTGACGGGATGCTGAGGATGTTCACAAGTTGACTTTTTGAATTGTCTCAGCCTCACCACCCCGCAAATGGCCATGGGTTTCTGGGCCTTAACTTTGCTGATAACACTGGACAAGAATACACAGGTATTCCAAAATACTTCAAAATATGTTAATCTCTGGTGTGAGGTGAACATGTTGCTTGTCCTAAGATTTCATTTGCAATGATTTTCACACTTTCCTTTCTGGGAGACACTACTGCAGGAGATGAAAAATACAACAAAATTTTTTGAGAAATAAACACATATGCTTTGAATCATCTGTTTGAATTCTTCTAGATTTAAAATCATGGGACCTGCGCAAGGATATTTGTAGGTCATACATATATTGTTTTCGTTATCAGGAGGGTCAACCACAGTTTAAGTATGAGCCTGGCTGATACTGCTGTTTAAAAGCTATGGGGAAAGCCCTGCATGAACTTCTGATTTGTTTGTCAAACTTGTCTGAGAGTATGTACATCTCTGTCTGCTTTTATGTGAAAGACTACAACACAGCTGGAATTCAAAACACTAAGAAAAGTACTCAGTGAAATTTTGTTGATAGATTTTTTTCTTCTTTGCACTTTGAAATGAACAAAGCCATCACTTTACAGTACTGTCAAGATTTGAAAGTCCACAAAAAGTAAGATAGAGGTGATAGTGGGGAATGCCTGTACACTAAATGAATCATCTATTTAGCAGCAACTAATTCATCTGTAGACCACTTTATAGGAAGTACAATAGACCTGGACCTCTTTTGCAAGCTCTCTCTCTTTCTCTCTCTCTCTCTCTCAGAATCAGGGCATGTCTTCAAAGCAAAAACTTTAAGTCTAAATTCATGTCAAGGTTTCAGGATTATACAAATCTAGGATTCATGAAGTGAATAAAACAAATTAGTCACTCAATAATATAAACAACATGCAGGAGTTTTGCAGTCTATCAATGAAAACTAATTAAGTATACATCAGTGCTCATCTCAGGAGATTAGAGCATTGACAAGCTATAGGGTGTGTAATGGAACTTGTTAAGAGTACTGAAAAACACCCTCTTTACCATTTCCTAATGATTTGTACAATCAAGCCAATGACATATTCTTTAATTGCTTGTTTGCTGACCTGGAACACTGAATTTCACATTTCATTACTTTGCACTGTTAGATGTTCTAGTTCCCAGCCATGGTGGTGTCTGGAACAAACAGCCTCAGGAGGGGCAGGTAGATTATGAAACTATGGTTTTCAGAGTGTTTCCTAATTAAATTAGCAAGGATCTATAATATGCCTTGATTTACTTAAACCCTTGTTAATAAAATGTCTAGAGTAACAGGAATATGCTTCACTATACTCTGTGGTAAAGACTTTTGAGCACTGATTCTAACCATATCATTGCCTAACAACAGGAGCCACTTTAATTCCAAAACCCTTATTCAAGAACAGGGTGAAATTAGCAGTTAGTGGTCAATTTCCACTTCATAGGAAGGTTGAATGTGATGACTGTGGGTGCGGTATTTGTCTTACTCCTTTCTCTTGACCGCTTCAGCATCTCCTCGACAAAGGAAGGCAAAACACAGGAATCAGCAAAAATGGAGTGAGAATTGGACAAAACTGAAATAGTTGTGGAAAGAGGACTTAAAACTGTAGTATGCATTGACTGTTTACTGACACCATTGTAATTTTGGAAAAGGTTGATAGACTCCATTCAATGTCTTTGTAGTCACAGGGAGTCCCATTTTTAATTCTGTTTCAGTAACAATAGTAACCATGATTTATGTAGTATCTACTATGTGCCAGACACTATGCTAAATGCTTTGTTCACATTATTTTCTCATCTTGAAATCAAACCTTTGAGGTTTTTTTTTTTGTAATTCTCAGTTTGCTAAGGAGAAAAGTGAATCGTTGTTGAATAGTTTGTCCAAGGTCATTGCTAATAAGTGCTAGAGCACTTTAAAACCATGTCAGCCTGACCCCAGAGCCCATGAAATTCCAACTGTCATCTGTTCCACCAACCTACTCAAGTTGGGAGCTAGCAAAATGAGGTGTGTCCTTTCTGAGCCTATCCTAGTGCATAGAAGCTTGATATTTGTGTGGGTGATTGAAAATGCTTTCCTATTTAAAATTCAAATATTAGTTCTTAGAAATAGATGACTCACTTATATTACTACTTTAAAACAGCCAGGGATACAAATGTCAGGACAAGTGGTTTCTGCTTATGGGATTATTCTCAATTTGTGCAAGGGTATTTTACTGCATTGATTGAATTTATTTATTTATTTTATTGTTTATATTTTTTAATACCTTTATTGGAGTATAATTACTTTACAATGGTGTGTTAGTTTCTTCTTTAAAACAAAGTGAATCAGCTTTACATATATATATATATCCCCATATCTCTTCTCTCTTGCATCTCCCTCCCTCCCACCCTCCATATCCCACCCCTCTAGGTGGTTACAGAGCACTGAGCTGAAATCCCTGTGCTATGCAGCTGCTTCCCACTAGCTATCAATTTTATATTTGGTAGTGTATATATGTCCCTGCAACTCTCTCACTTTGTCCCAGCTTATGCTTCCCCCTCGCCGTGTGCTCAAGTCCATGCTCTAGTTGGTCTGCATCTTTACTCCTGTCCCACCACTATGTTCTTCATAAATTTTTTTTTTATATTCCATATATATGTGTTAGCATATGGTATTTGTTTTTCCATTTATAACTTACTTCACTCTGTAGGACAGACTCTATGTCCATCCACCTCACTACAAATAACTCAATTTCATTTCTTTTTATGGCTGAGTAATACTCCACTGTATATTTGTGCCACATCTTCTTTATCCATTCATATATTGATGGACACTTAGTTTGCTTCCACGTCCTGGCTATTGTAAATAGAGCTGCAGTGAATATTGTGGTACATGACTCTTTTTGAATTGTGCTTTTCTCAGGGTATATGCCCAGTAGTGGGATTGCTGGGTCGTATGGTAGTTCTATTTTTAGTTTTTTAAGGGACCTCCACACTGTTCTCCATAGTGGCTGCATCAATTTACATTCCCACCAATAGTGCAAGAGGGTTCCCTTTTCTCCACACCCTCTCCAGCATTTATTGTTTGTAGATTTTTTGATGATAGCCATTCTGAATGCTGTGAGGTGATAGCTCATTGTAGTTTTGATTTGCATTTCTCTAATGATTAGTGATGTTTAGCATTCTTTCATGTGTTTGTTGGCAGTCTGTATATCTTCTTTGGAGAAACGTCTATTTAGGTCTTCTGCCCATTTTGGGATTGGGTTGTTTGTTTTTTTGATATTGTTTGTAAATTTTGGAGATTAATCCTTTGTCAGTTGCTTCATTTGCAAATATTTTCTGCCATTCTGAGGGTTGTCTTTTCGTCTTGTTTATGGTTTCCTTTGCTGTGCAAAAGCTTTTAAATTTCATTAGGTCCTATTTATTTATGTATTTTTTATTTCCATTTCTCTAGAAGGTGGGTCAAAAAGGATCTTGCTGTGATTTATGTCATAGAGTGCTGTGCCTATGTTTTCCTCTAAGAGTTTTATAGTGTCTGGCCTTACATTTAGGTCTTTAATCCATTTTGAGCTTATTTTTGCATATGGTGTTAGGGAGTGTTCTAATTTCATTCTTTTACATGTAGCTGTCCAGTTTTCCCAGCACCACCTATTGAAGAACTGTCTTTTCTCCATTGTATATTCTTGCCTCCTTTATCAACAATAAGGTGACCATATGTGCATGGGTTTATCTCAGGGCTTTCTATCTTGTTCCATTGACTTATATTTCTGTTTTTATGCCAGTACCATACTGTCTTGATTACTGTAGGTTTGTAGTATAGTCTGAAGTCAGCGAGCCTGATTCCTCCAGCTCTGTTATTCTTTCTCAACATTGCTTTTGTAGTTTGAAAGGGATTGAATTGAATCTGTAGATTTCTTTGGGTAGTAGAGTCTTTTTCACAATGTTGATTCTTCCAGTTGAAGAACATGGTATATCTCTCAATCTATTTGTAACATTTTTAATTTCTTTCATCAGTGTCTTATAATTTTCTGCATACAGGTCTCTTGTCTCCTTAGGTAGGTTTATTCCTAGGTATTTTATTCTTTTTGTTGCAGTGGTAAATGGGAGTGTTTCCTTAAATTCTCTTCCAGATTTTTCATCATTAGTGTATAGGAATGCAAGAGATTTCTGTGCATTAATTTTGTATCCTGCTACTTTACCAAATTCATTGATTAGCTCTAGATGTTTTCTGGTAGCATCTTTAGGTTTCTCTATGTATAGTAACATGTCATCTGCAAACAGTGGCAGCTTTACCTCTTTTCCAATTTGGATTCCTTTCATTTCTTTTTCTTCTCTGATTGCTTTGGCTAAAACTTCCAAAATAACGTTGAATAATAGTGGTGAGTGCAGGCAACCTTGTCTTGTCCCTTATATTAGTGGAAATGGTTTCAGTTTTTCACCATTGAGGACAATGTTGGCTGTGGGTTTGTCATATATGGCCTTTATTATGTTGAGAAAAATTCCCTTTATGCCACTTTCTGGAGGGTTTTTTTTTTTTTTTTATCAAAAATAGGTGTTGAATTCTGTCGAAAGCTTTTTCTGTATCTATTGAGATGATCACATGGTTTTTACTCTTCAATTTGTTAATATGGTGTATCACATCGATTTATTTGCATATGTTGAAGAATCCTTACATGTCTGAGATAAACCCCACTTGATCATGGTGTATGATCCTTTTAATGTGCTGCTGGATTCTGTTTGCTAGTATTTTGTTGAGGAATTTTGTATCTATATTCATCAGTGATACTGGCCTGTAGTTTTCTTTCTTTGTGACATCTTTGTCTGGTTTTGGTATCAGGGTTAAGGTGGTCTCATAGAATGAGGTTGGGAGTGTCTCTCCCTCTGCTATATTTTGGAAGAGTTTGGGAAGGATAGGTGTTAGCTCTTCTCTAAATGTTTGATACAATTCACTGTGAAGCCATCTGGTCCTGGACTTTTGTTTGTTGGAAGATTTTTAATCACAGTTTCAATTTCAGTGCTTGTGATTGGTCTGCTTATATTTTCTATTTCTTCCTGGTTCAGTCTCGGAAGGTTGTGCTTTTCTAAGAATTTGTCCATTTCTTCCAGGTTGTCCAGTTTATTGGAATATAGTTGCTTGTAGTAATCTCTCATGATCCTTTGTGTTTTTGCAGTGGCAGTTGTTACTTCTCCTTTTTCATTTCTAATTCTATTGATTTGCATCTTCTCCCTTTTTTTCTTGATGAGTCTGGTTAATGGTTTATCTATTTTATTTTTCTTCTCAAAGAACCAGCTTTTAGTTTTATTGATCTTTGCTATCATTTCCTTCATTTCTTTTTCATTTATTTCTGATCTGATCTTTATGATTTCTTTCCTTATGCTAACTTTGGGGCTTTTTTGTTCTTCTTTCTCTAATTGGTTTAGGTATAAGGTTAGGTGGTTTATTTGAGGTGTTTCTTGTTTCTTAAGGTAGGGTTGTGTTGCTGTAAACTTCCCTCTTAGAACTGCTTTTGCTGCATCCCATAGGTTTTCAGTCTTGTGTTTTCATTGTCATTTGTTTCTAGGTATTTTTTGATTTCCTCTTTGATTTCTTCAGTGATCTCTTGGTTATTTAGTAGTGTATTGTTTAGCCTCCATGTGTTTGTATTTTTTATAGATTTTTTTCCTGTAATTGATACGTAGTCTCATAGCATTGTGGTCAGAAAAGATACTTGATATGACTTCAATTTTCTTAAACTTACCAAGGCTTCATTTATGACCCAGGATATGATCTATCATGGAGAATGTTCCATGAGCACTTGAGAAAAAAATGTATTCTGTTGTTTGTGGATGGAATGTCCTATTAATATCAATTAAGTCCATCTTGTTTAATGTATCATTTAAAGCTTGTGTTTCCGTAGTTATTTTGATTTTGGAGGATCTGTCCATTGGTGAAAGTGGGGTGTTAAAGTCCCCTACTATGATTGTGTTACTGTCAATTTCCCCTTTTATGGCTGTTAGTATTTGCCTTGTGTATTGATGTACTCCTATGTTGGGTGCATAAATATTTTCAATTGTTATATCTTCTTCTTGGATTGATCCCTTGATCATTGTGTAGTGTCCTTCTTTGTCTCTTGTAGTAATCTTTATTTTAAAGTGTATTTTTTTCTGATAAGAGAATTGCTATTACAGCTTTCTTTTGATTTCCATTTGCCTGGAATATCTTTTTCCATCCCCTCACTGTCAGTCTGTATGTGTCCCTAGGTCTGAAGTGGGTCTCTTGTAGACAGCATATGTACAGGTCTTGTTTTTTTACCCATTCAGCTAGTCTATGTGTTTTGGTTGGAGCATTTAATCCATTTACATTTAAGGTAATTATCAATATGTATGTTCCTATTATCATTTTCTTAATTGTTTTGGGTTTGTTATTGTAGGTCTTTTCCTTGTCTTGTGTTTCCTGCCTAGAGAAGTACCTTTAGCATTTGTTGTAAAGCTGGTTTGGTGGTGCTGGATTCTCTTAACTTTTGTTTGTCTGTAAAGTTTTAAATTTCTCTGTTAAATCTGAATGAGAATCTTATTGGGTAGAGTAATCTTGGTTGTAGGTTTTTCCCTTTCATCAAAGGGAAAAGTTTGTCCTGAAAGTTTCTCCTGAAAGATGCAGAGTTTCTCCTGAAAGATCAACTATTAACCTTATGGGGTTTCCCTTGTATGTTTTTTGTTGTTTATTCCCTTACTTCTTTTAATATTTTTTCTTTGTATTTAATTTTTGCTAATTTGATTAATATGTGTCTTGGCGTGTTTCTCCTTGGATTTATCTTGCATGGGACTCTCTGCACTTCCTGTACTTGATTACCTATTTCCTTTCCCATATTAGGGAAGTTTTCAACTATAATCTCTTCAAATATTTTCTCAGTCCCTTTCTTTTTCTCTTCCTCTTCTGGGACCCCTATAATTCGAATGTTGGTGCATTTAATGTTATACCTGAGGTCTCTGAGACTCTCCTCAATATTTTTCTTTCTTTTTTATTTTTTCTGCTCTGTGGTAGTCATTTCCACTATTTTATCTTCTAGGTCACTTATCTGGTCTTCTGCCTCAGTTATTCTGCTATTGATTCCTTCCAGAGAATTTTTAATTTCATTTATTGTGTTGTTCATCATTGTTTGTTTGCTCTTTAGTTTTTCTAGGTCCTTGTTAAACATTTATGGTATTTTCTCCATTCTATTTCCAAGATTTTGGATCATCTTTACTATCATTATTCTGAATTATTTTTCAGGTAGAATGCTTATTTACTCTTCATTTGTTTGGTGTGGTGGGTTTTTACCTTGCTCTTTCATCTTCTGTGTGTTTATTTGTCTTCTAATTTTGCTTAACTTACTGTGTTTGGGTCTCCTTTTCACAGGCTGCAAGTTTGTAGTTCCCATTGTTTTGGCATCTGCCCCAGCCTTAGCGTCTCATGCCCCAGTGGCTAAGGTTGGTTCAGTGGCTTGTGTAGGCTTCCTGGTGGAGGAGACTGATGCCTGTATTCTGGTGGGTTGGGATGGATCTTGTCTTTCTGGTGGGTAGGGCCATGTCCTGTGGTGTGTTTTAGGGTGTCTTGAACCTTGTATGACTTTCAGCAACCTCTCTGTTAATGGGTGGGTTTGTGTTCCTATCTTGCTCGTTGTTTGGCATGGGGTGTCCATCACTGGAGGTTGCTGGCCATTGGGTGGCTCTGGCTCTTAATGTTGAGACGTAGATCTCTGCAAGAGCTCTTGCCCATTGATATTACGTGGAGCTGGGAGGCCTCCTGTGGACCAATGTCCTGAACTTGGCTCTCCCATCTCAGAGGCACAGGCCTGACACCCAGCCAGAGCACCAAGGCCCTGTCATCCACATGGCTCAGAATAAAAGGGAGAAAAATAGAATGAAAAAAAATGAAATAAAATAGTTATTAAAATAAAAAATAATTATTAAAAATAAAAAAATTAAAAAGTAATTTAAAAAAACAAAGAAAGAAGAGAGCAACGAAATCAAAAACCAAAACCCCAGTGATAAGAAGCGATTAAAAACTATACTAAAAAAATAAAAGGAGGGCAGACAGAACCCTAGGACAAATGGTAAAAGCAAAGTTATACAGACAAAATTGCACACAGACACATACACACTCACAAAAAGAGAAAAACGAAAAAAATATAAACATCGTTGCTCCCAAAGTCTACCACCTCAATTTGGGATGATTTGTTTTCTATTCATGTATTCCACCGATGCAGGGTACATCAAGTTGATTGTGGAGATTTACTCCACTGCTCCTGAGGCTGCTGGGAGAAATTTCCCTTTCTCTTAATTGTTTGCACAGCTCCTGGGGTTCAGCTTTGGATTTGGCCCTGCCTTTGCATATAGGTCACCTGAGGTCATCTGTTCTTTGCTCGGACAGGACGGAGTTAAAGTAGCAGCTGATTAGGGGGCTCTCATTCAGGCCGGGAGAGAGGAGTATGGCATTTGGGGTGAGCCTGCAGCCACAGAGGCCATAATAACATTGTACCAGTGTGAGGCACGTCATGTGTTCTCCCGGGGGAGTTGTTCCTGGATCACAGGACCCTGACAGTGGCGGACTGCACAGGCTCCCAGGAGGGGATATGTGGATAGTGACCTGTGTTGCACACAGGCTTCTTGGCAGCGGCA
The DNA here is from genome assembly GCF_964270905.1 of Leucopleurus acutus. NCBI lineage: Eukaryota > Metazoa > Chordata > Mammalia > Artiodactyla > Delphinidae > Leucopleurus > Leucopleurus acutus. The sequence goes on from NC_139160.1 coordinate 33,482,607, forward strand.
GCAGCAGCCTTAGTGTCTCATGCCCGTCTCTGAGGTCTGCGCTGATAACCGCGGCTCGTGCCCGTCTCTGGAGCTCATTTAGGCAGTACTCTTAATACCCTCTCCTCAGGCACCCGAAAACAAAGAGGGAAGAAAAAGTCTCTTGCCTCTTTGGCAGCTCCAGACTTTTTCCCGGACTCCCTCCTGGCTAGCCGTGGTGCACTAACCCCTTCAGGCTGTGTTCACGCTGCCAACCCTAGGCCTCTCCCTGCGATCCAACCGAAGCCCCAACCTCAGCTCCCAGCCCCGCCTGCCCTGGCGGGTGAGCAGACAAGCCTCTCGGGCTGGTGAGTGCTGGTTGGCACCGATCCTCTGTGCGGGAATCTCTCCACTTTGCCCTCCGCACCATTGTTCCTGTGCTCTTCTCCGCGGCTCCGAAGCTTCCCCCCTCCGCCACCTGCAGTCTCCGCCCGCAAAGGGGCTTCTAGTGTGTGGAAACCTTTCCTCCTTCACAGCTCCCTCCCACTGGTGCAGGTCCCATCCCTATTCTTTTGTCTTTGTTTTTTCTTTTTTCTTTTGCCCTACCCAGGTACGAGGGGAGTTTCTTGCCTTTTGGGAGGTCTGAGGTCTTCTGCCAGCCTTCAGTAGGTGTTCTGTAGGAGTTGTTCCACATGTAGCTGTATTTCTGATGTATTTGTGGGGAGGAAGGTGACCTCCACGTCTTACTCTTCCGCCATCTTGAAGGTCTCCTCCAGAGCTAGCAATTGATTAAATCCTAAAATATAACTTGTCCGAGAAGAAATAACCTTCTAATCTAACTTCCCATTTGATAGCTAAGAAAACAGAGGCTCAGGGGCTGACATGCCTTAACAAAGACCCTACAGCAGGCTCTGATTGTATTTATTGATATCAGAAAAAAATCAAGACTAGATGTGATCAATCTGAAATATGCTAATTATTTATTCTGTGAATATGCATCCACACTATACATAGTAACATTAAAGGAATCTTCACCACACTGTCCATCAATATGTAGCTGTCAATCTGTCAGTTAATTATAATTAATGCAGTTGGCAAGGCAGAGCTACAATGCATATTATCAATAGTTTGCATTCCCCAGCCAGAACATTTGCACCATCACAAAGTGTGTGATGAATATACATTAAAAATTATGAATCCTTTTCAGCTAAATATTAATTTTGACACAATGATGACGTTTCTCCCTAGTTTTCTAAAGTTCTTATGTGATTTCTCTTCTCCCTCACAACCAAGTAAAGCAAAACAAAAAAGAAACAACTTCCAAAGGGACTAAGAAACTACTGACTTAATTTCTATGTGCTGAATGAAGAGTATTCTCAAAGCAGCCTAGGAAAACATCCTTGCAGGGCAGGGATTTTATTTTTGTCTATAGTAGGCTGAAGTTCTTATAAGGAAGAGAATTCTGGCAGAATTTTAAGACAAAAATAATTTAAAAACTGTCTTTTGACAAATTTTTGCCTCTATAAGATTTTTTTCCTGTTACTAATTTATTTACCTTAGCATGTGGAGATTTACTGCATAATTATGTGCCATCCTGAAAATATGGCATATCTGCAAACTGATACAGACATAAGCAAATGGAATTGTGAGAACCCATATCTGAGAAGTCCCCAAAACTGCCACAGTTGGTCTCAGAACTCTCCTTTTCTTCAGTGATGTAAAAACCCTCCACAAGATTCTTTTGGTCCTTTGTAAATGGACTGAGCTAAATTCTGTAGCATCTCATGTGTCTCAGTGCCTCAGAACTGAGTAGCTGCTCCATCCTCAAGAAACCTTTTCTGTTACTTCCCAACATCTCAGCTGCACGAGTGACCTGGAGACCATGGCAGATGCTGTTCAAGCCGCACAGACTTTCTACCTTCTTCTCCACTTAAAAAGAAATTTTTTTTCTAATTTGGATTTCCAAAGGATTGTTTCTCAGAAGGAAGTAAGGAGGGGATGATTTTCTCTAATTCACTTACGCTCTGAGAACTACTTATTCCCTGGGTACCTAAAATCCTCCTCTAGGTTTGCATGCTTTCCGGCTTATGCTCAGGGCAATCAGCAGCTGATTGTCGTAAGCGGAAGGTCATTACATAGAAACGCCGGAGCGTATAATTGCGAGTTCAAGGTTCCTGGCAGCTAGCACCCACTGCATCTTGCACCACCAGAAGCCATTGTTAGGAGGTGTACCCCGTGCCATTGAGCTGTCACTATACTAGTCACCTCCTAAGGAGCATGGCAGGGCTCCTCTAAGTATGTTCCAATTCTTTCCTCGCATACAGGGCAGAACAGAGCCCGACAGTAATGTTCTTTCTAGAACAGACTCCACTTGCCAAAGCACTCGGCTCCTATCTTCATGCTCTTTTCCTTCTCTTATCCTCTTTTTCTCTTCTCTCTTCCTTCAGTATTACATTTTCAGCAAAAGGCTGAGCATGGATAAAAAATAGTATAAATGTAGGGTTAATAGTTAAAGCACTTTAAAACCTCCACTCCTGAAAAAAAGAAAATTGCATGTTTGACCTGATTAAATCTTTTTGAATTATTATAACAATGTACTCATAAGAATTATTCTATTTTTTCCTAGTTAAGAACACTTTACAGTTAAACCCATTGCATTCTACCAAGATTTCCTGTTAAGGGATATAAGTTATTCTTCAGTCCTAGTCACAGTATGTTTCAATATACTTCCTGAGAATAAATTAATTTTGCTTCCATGTCATCAAATGTTTTTGAAAAGACACATATATGACAAAGTAGATTATTGTTATTCCTATTGAGTGAAAATATAAGAAAATATCTTTTTGTCTAGTGACTAAGTTTATGGGAAAAGCTTAAAATACTATTAATATCATGTATCTATCTAAAAATGATATTGAGACTCTACTAAAACATCCTTCTGGGATATTTTTATTTATACCACTTTAAACCATGATCCATGGAAAAAATAGTTCTTTTCATTAATGATAATTTGTTATTTGTCTGAATGTAAAGAACAGTATTATGGGATATAGATCCTAAGGAGTGACCTATATATATAATTCAAAGCATGTCAGATTTTCTTCACTTGTGGTTTATCTATGCCTTGCAATAGAAGGATTCGTGTTGCATTGCATAGCATGAATTATAGTGATCCTCTGGGCCAGAAGAGCATAATTACTCAGCATACAGGGCACCTACTTACTTAATTTCTGCCTTAATCATCTATTTTCACTACTGTCTTTTCTTAAGAATAAAATAAAAACTTGCAGCTTCTTTTAAATAGATTTAAAACTATTTACAAATCTTCAAACTGTTAGATCTCTATCCTCAAAGACCTCATGACTTTCCTGCATTTCAGTAGGGGTGGGAGTGAGGAAACCAGTTAAGTCATGGCTAATTTGCCATTTTTCAACCAGGTAATAAGAAGAAAACTAGCTGCTTTGAGGCCGAGATCTATGTCAAGTCTGTATTTTTTCCCCACCTACTTTGTCTATAATGTACATTTTGAATAAAAAAATTATCTTGTAGTTCAGGAAATGCTTTAAAAAAAACACCCTGATTTGCATAAAAACAGGCACTATAGCATAAGGCTAGGGCACCCCGATGCCATCATACTTCCAGTGCCTTTGAGAATTTGGAGAGAGCTCAGATCCATTGTGACTTGAAACAAATCATTTCTCTTCAAGGTGTTTATAGGAAATGGTTCTTTGTTCATTTCAATAGTGTTTTTCAAATCCTAAGTCTGACAGGGAAGTGAAGGAGGCAGGTATGTGTGTGTGTGGGGGGGGTGGTCCATAGTCATCTTTTAAAAATCCTTTAAGAAGATTTCATCCTTTTGGAAAATGAATTTTGTGGTGGTATTTTTCCTTTCATTTGAGTGAAATGCTCTGGAAAGAAGGAAAGGAAAGGAAAGGAAAGGAAAGGAAAGGAAAGGAAAGGAAAGGAAAGGAAGAAAGAAAAAGCACAAAAAGAGAAGCAAGCCAGTTTCTATAGAAGTTTATCTACATAGACTAGGAAGATAAAATAAAAGAATGGCCAATTTATTAACTTTGGGCACTTATGATTGATAATGATCATCACTGATGAATCCATTGAATAGCCCAGGCTGATAAACCATTTATTCTATTGAAATGAGCAGATGGATTATACTAAACATTCATTTTGTATGGGTAGATATGACCAAAGTCCGTTGGCTTTCTTGGAATAATGCAAATAATAATTAGGACTAGCATGAAAATCTGCATATATGAAGTCATTTTACCTTTGAGCTTTAACTGACATCACTATCTGTAAGGTGTTACTTTCTCTTCAATAACAATTATTAACTTTTTGTTCATCTTTTTTTTTGTTAATTGCTTACTATGGGAATCTGGTGACATTGCATTAAATTTCAATTTTTGTTTAGAGCACATCTGTTCCCTCTTCCCTCCTGCAGCTTACTTCTAAGAAACCTACCATCATCTTCATCACCATAGTCCACCAGAGGAGAATTAAACATGACTTTGGCTTTCAGAAAAGTGACTATAACTATAATTTTGTGCTATGACATTAAAAAGCCACAGAAGGAAAGTCAGTGCAATTACCTTGAGGGCATACGTGTGTGTAATGTCTGATAGAACTATAAATCAGCAATGCATGACAGGCCAATTCCCATTATCAAGAACTTCATGGGGCATCACAGTTTTACTGTAGTGGAATTTTGTTATTTTCAGAACCTTGCTCAAATTACCCAGTTTTCAGGACTAAAATGTGGCACTCAGTTTCTCTGGAGGTAATAAGGCAGTAGAAAAGCCCTGCCTTCTTAGAAGTAATAAGAGTATAGCAAGGTTGTTGGATACAAGATCAGCATATCAAAATCAATTGCCTCTCTATATCCTGGCAATAGCCCATTGGAGAATGGAATAAGAAAAGGATTCCATTCAAAACTGCAACAAACAGGATATAAAATTAATACACAGAAATCTCTTGCATTCCTATATACTAAAAATGAAAGATCAGAAAGAGAAATTAAGGAAAAAATCCCACTTACCACTGCAACAGAAATAATAAAATACCTAGGAATAAACCTACCTATGGTGACAAAAGACCTGTACTCAGAAAACTATAGGATACTGATGAAAGAAATCAAAGACGACACAAGCAGATGGAGAGATATACCATGTTCTTGGATTGGAAGAATCAGTATTGTGAAAATAACTATACTACTCAAAGCAATCTACAGATTCAATGCAATCCCTATCAAATTATCAATGGCATTTTTCATTGGATTAGAACAAAAAATTTTATAATTTCTATGGAAACACAAAAGACCCTGAATAATGAAAGCAATATTGAGAAAGAAAAAAGGACCTGGAGGAATCAGGCTGCCTGACTTCAAACTATAATACAAAGCTACAGTATTCAAGACAGTATGGTACTGGCACAAAACAGAAATATAGATCAAAGAAACAGGATAGAAAGCCCAGAGATAAACCCATGCACCTATGGTTACCTACTCTATGACAAAGGAGGCAAGAATATACAATGAAGAAAAGACAGTCTCTTCAATAAGTGGCGCTGGGAAAACTGGACAGCTACATGTAAAAGAATGAAATTAGAACACTCCCTAACACTATACACAAAAATAAACTCAAAATGGATTAAAGATCTAAATGTAAGGCCAGACACTATAAAACTCTTAGAGGAAAACATAGGCAGAATGCTCTCTGATATAAATCGCAACAAGATCTTTTCTGATTCACCTTCTAGAGTAATGAAAATAAAAACAAAAATGAACAAATGGGACCTAAGGAAACTTAAAAGCTTTTGCAAAGCAAAGGAAACCATGAACAAGATGAAAAGACAACCCTCAGAATGGGAGAAAATATTTGCAAACGAAGCAACCAAGGGATTAATCTCCAAAATATACAAACAGCTCATGCAGCTCAATATCAAAAAAACAAACAACCCAATCAGAAGATGGGTGGAAGATCTAAATAAACACTTCTCCAAAGAAGACATACAGATGGCCAACAAACACATGAAATGATGCTCAACATCACTAATTATTAGAGAACTGCTAATCAAAACCACAAAGAGGTATCACCTCACCAGTCAGAATGGCCATCATCAAAAAATCTGCAAACAGTAAATGCTAGAGAAGGTGTGGAGAAAAGGGGACCCTCTTACACTGTTGATGGGAATGTAAATTGATACAATCATTATGGAGAACAGCATGGAGGTTCCTTAAAAAACTAAAAATAGAACTACCACATGACCCAGCAATCCCACTCCTGAACATATATCCAGAGAAAACCATAATTCAAAAAGACACATGCACCCCAGTGTTCACTGCAGCACTATTTACAATAGGCAGGACATGGAAACCTAAATGTCCATCAACAGAAGAATGGATAAAGAAGATGTGGTACATATATACAGTGGAATATTACTCAGCCATAAACAGGAATGAAACTGTTCAATCTGCAGAGATGTGGATAGACCTAGAGACTGTCATACAGAGTGAAGTGAGTGAGAAAGAGAAAAACAAATGTATAACATCACCTATATGTGGAATCTAGAAAAATGATATAGATGAACTTATATGCAAAGCAGAAATAGAGACAGAGACATAAACAATGGACATATGGCTACCGGTGGGGAAGAGGGGGGTGGGATGAAATGGGAGAATGAGATTGACATATATACACTACTATGTATAAAATAGATAACTAATGAGAACATACTGTATAGCACAGGGAACTCTACTCAATGCTCTGTGGTAACCTAAATGGTAAGGAAATCCAAAAAAGAGGGGATATATGTATACATATAGCTTATTCACTTTACTGCACAACAGAAATGAACACAACCTTGTAAAGTAATTATACTCCAATAAAAATGAATAAAAAATGACTTTCAGTAATTAACTCTGATTCCAGTCAAGCTTGCCATGAGTGATTCCTGTGGCAGTGTGCTATAGTTTGCTGGAACCTAAAAACAAGAAAAATAAAATAAAAAAACCCCGCCAAAAACAACAAAATTGCAACAGTATCTATGTAGTATCTGGGAATAAACCTAACAAAGGGTACAAGAACTTTAAGGAGAATTGTTCAATGAAGAAGCAAGCTGTAAATTAATATATTCACTATGATATATTTATATTCAAAATCATCCACAAAATATGCTATTACATTTCAATATATTTATGTAAAAGTATAAAAATAGACTGGAAGGATATACACCAAACTCACAGCGTCTTGGAAATTGGGGTTGAGTATTGGAGTGATAATCAAAGGAAATTTTAATTTTATTATTGGGCTAAAAATAAGATTTTTGGTTTTAGTTGTGATCTTCAAATTTTTTACAGAGAATTTCTTCATATATTGTGCATTAAAAAAAGTTTGTACATGGAGACAGTATTAGAATACTAGAAGCAAGTAGATCTAAACACCAATTTTGTATCCTGAGAATATAGGTGATTCTTATTTTCTTTTCACTTAAAATTTTTTTTTCCAAATCTATTTCCCATTGTCTCAGGGGAAAAAAAGTTGACTTGCTATAAACTTAGTCAGAGAATATTGGGCTAAAAGCAAAATGCCAAGCAGAGGAGAAAAGAGCCAGGTTCACCATGAAGTGATAGAAAAAAACAAAGCAAAAACAAAACAGAATCTGGACATATTAAGCTTCAAATTCAGTGTCATCACTCTGGAAATTCAGGCAGAATTTGGTTAGGTTTCCTTAGCTGTCAACTGGAGATGATAATACCTAATATGCAGGTTTTTGAAAGGAGTAGGGATAATGAATTTAAAGATGCTTTTATCCCAGAGCCACCCTACCCTGTCCCTTCATGGTCCCATCATTCGTTTCCTTCCCCTCCTGAAAGCAAAGTAGCTGAATCTCACAGCTGAGACCAGAGAGTGGACCCAGTGCTTCTGTCTCACCCATCACTGTGGCTCCTGTGCTTTAGAGAGGCAGGCAACTTGACAGAAGCCAAGTTGACCTAGTCTGGACGCAGGCTGATGAGACTCAGGCAATCAGCCCCGTGTGAGTCCTCACCAGACAGTCCCACATCTCCCACAGTGGGGCAGATGTCGCCATTGTAGTTTTGACTGCCGCCCAAGGAAGTGGATTTGGATGAAGGGGCCTCACACCTCATGGGACAACACTGGGACCTTGGCTGCCTCTGCCTCTTGCCTCAGGCTTTGGGTCCGAATCCTCGCAACTCCTTACAGCACTTTACAGTTTACAAGGCACGGATGACTCTTGCTCTCTTGCAGACTGTAAAGTCAGGGGCTTTGAGAGACTGAAATGAACTGGCAATGGTGGATAGATCACAAAGCAGGTAGGCAGCAATCTGGCCTGGATCCCAGCTCTTTAGTCCACATGGAATGCACAACTGTCAGCAGAGCTAGAGGGTGCTGCTTTATTGATCCATTTTAAAAGAAGAAAGTTTAGAAGGCCATGTTTTCTAAAACAAAAGATGCATGTTATGTACACACATATTCAATTATGAGAGTAATTCTATTTTTTCAAATCCTTAGGAGTTTGGTGGATAGAGGTATAGAAAATAGTAGGGAATGGTAAAGAAAGAGAAAATTTAACATTTGTTTGATCATCAGTGAGAGCTGTACCCCTCATGCTTGACACATCATTGACACTCAATAAATATTTGTTGAATGAATAAATCCATTAAACATATGCCACAAACAAACAAACAAAAAATAAAGAGGCTTATATAGGACCTGTTACATATGAGATTTTCAAAAAATAAAAATCTGAAGATTAGAATACGAAAAGGGATGTGAAAAATTCAACAATCTTAATTTAGTTATGAGTCTGGGGGAAGCTGAATATCTAGGACAAATATATCCTATAATAAGATTCAGGACCATCCAGACAGGAATTAACCAAAAATGAGTTATATCAACATACATAAAGGGCATTAGGGTTACTACAGGAGGAGAAGCAGGGCAAGTTGGAATTCCAACCAGAGGCTCCTGGCCAATAATGCATATAGGCCCTCAGACTCTCTGCCTCTATCCTTTGGGGAAAGCCTATTATTTGGTTTTGGAAGGTGAATAAAAACAGTCTAGTGATGGCAGTGGTGGCATTTTGTATGTATATGTATGGGTCACACTTATTGAACACCTACTGTGTGTCAGGCACCGCTTTAAGATTTTTGTGTTCTTAGAGCATTACATTTATTTCTCACAGTAATCTTTTAAGATATTTACAGATTAGAAAACAATCCCAGAGAGGTATAGTAACCTGCCCAAGGTCACAGAACTAGTGAATACCATCTGCCTTGTTACTGAGGTGATTCTGAGTAGTTTACTCTGCCCTCATCGAAACAGCCCTCTCTGGCTCACCCCTAGAGATTATATCTGCTCTGTTTTGTTTTCCTAATGTGATTAGCGATCATTAGGATCCCTCCTTTTTCTTTTATTGTAATTTTTCTGGTATTACAGTTTTCTGGAAAAACTGTCCCTTCTAAAAGTCTTAAAAGTCTTCTTTCCAACCACTTACCTGTTGTCAAGTTTGTACATTTGTGGTTCCTTTTCTAGGTTCAATAATCATGGATAAAAATCCTCAGCTCCGTTGATTCATGAATACCTAACACCTTTTTCAAGTGGAGTTCCATTTCTTTGTACCTGATGCAAAGTAGCCTTATTATCCAGAGAATATTGAGACCATGAAGGACCCTGCATGGGGGAGGTAAAAACAGAGGGAGGGAGAGGGAAAATAAAGACTGTAATTCACTAGAGAAATGGCAGCAGGAGAGCATAACTGTGGCTGGGCAAACTTGAAAAGTACAATATGTTAAAATTAGCAGTAATACTTTTTTTATTAGATAGCTTTATATAGGCACTGAAGTGATTGCAATCTTCAACCTGGGAAAGGCAGAGATGAAGCTGAAATGCCCAGGGTTCCAAGGCCCTTTTTTATCGGGTTAGTCAAAATATTAATGGACTCTTTATGGCTGTGAAGCAAAAGTAGGTGTCATTTTCCTGACACAGTGTGTCTCTTGGGTTTGTCTCGTCACCTTCATTCTCTTCTGCTCAGCATCCCTCTCTTGGATGGTCACCGTGGCCTGAGTCTTCAGTTTTTCCTGTTTTGTCTCCCATACTTTGTGCCCAGAGTCCTGGAAACTCATTTTGAATGTTCTACAAGTTGCAGTTCTCAGCTAGTTTTAACTGTTCAACCTAGAGTGTAGACTGAAAGTATTTAAAGAGAGATATCAGGGTGTTCAGCCATTTCACAATCAATCAAAAGCTATCGCTATTACACTGTAAATTATGTCAGTTAGAAAGAAACTATGGCTATGACAAGTAAGGGTCATAGGGATTCCTGCACATTTTGTCTTCTGTGTGGGTGAATCTTAACTATGAGATAGATAAATCCTTTCTATAAAGCACAGACATAAAAAATCATTAATCAATTTATTGATAGCTTTACCTATGTTGCACAAATAATAAAACAGAATTTGTTTTCTCCATAAGAGTTTTTCTTTTCCCCAAATACAGACTTTCTCTCCAAATCTTTTCTTTCAGGGCAATAGCAAGAAGTAAGCTTCCAATAGATGCTAATATATTGTTCATTCTCACTGCTGCTAATTCTTATTTTAACAAGTGGGACTGGTTTGAGGAACATCATTATAGCAGCTTGCCTGGACCTCGGGGCTGGGTCAAGAGGGGCCTCAGTGGATGGAAATATATTGTCAGTATTGAGGGTGAACATTCAGAACTGTGAATACAGAGGGCTCCCACCTATCAGTATTTATGAATCTCACATTTATGGATTTGGTCTTATAGTTCAGAGAAAATAAAAGAACATAGAAGAACACTGTTTTATGAAGAACATTGTTCTAAACATTCCATATAGGATATACTTTATGTAACAGCAATGAGAAGCAGAAGTTTTCTGCAAGATAAAATCAGCACATAAAAAAAAAGTTAAACTGAAAATCCATCAGTGAATCAAATGATAAGCAGAGAGTATTTTATGAGTTTTTTTCCAAATTATCCAGTGCTGATTTGGTCTTAGTCTCTCTGAGTTTGGTAACTGGTTACCATTCCTATTCTATGTTGAGTAAAATCTCATTTGCTAAGCATCATTGATTAATAACATGTTTTGTATGTACGTGTTCCTAGGTAATTGAAAACTACCCTTTTAAGGATAGAAATTTCCAAAAAAAATTTAGGTAAAACTCTTTTCACTTTATAGTCTTTTAAGATCGAGTCCATTGAACACCATTTAGCATTTTCTTGACAACTAAGATTGATCTTGAGAATATTATTTATTGTATTATGCTGAAATGCAATGATTTTTTCTCAGGCTGTATTGTTTAGAGTGGTTTATGTTTGTACTAAATGATGCTGGATTGTTCTGTTTGAGGACTGCTGTTCTTTTTTTTCCCCCTAGTTCTTCTCTTTTATCAAATTGTAATGTTTTATTTACTATTCTTAGTGCATTCTCCCTTCTGATTTGTTCATTATAATTTTGTATGGTATGAGAAACCAGATAACCAAGCATATTAGAAGCAGAAATAACAGTAAAGATAAATGGGTTCTCAGGAACTCTCTAATGAGTAAAGTTCAAGAACTTGCACAGTATATGTGTTGTGCAATTTGTCTTACATCTTTTAGGACTAACAATCATGCTTCTAGAGAAATTGACCTATATTTTCTACCTCTTAGCCAGTTCCTCATGTTCCTCAATCCACTGATTTTTCTTCTTTTCAGACACTAAGACTACTCTTGCTTTGATTATCAATAACATTTTCTCTTCTGGTTGTCCATTTTCAGTTCCCCTTCAGTACCTCTTCTCTGCCCTCTTATATAACATCGCTCTCAGTCCTCATCTCTCTACAGTGTCTTGGTGAGCCATCAGAGGGTGACTGCTCAAGGTCCTTTGGGTATAATGTGGGAAAAAAGGATGACTGAGGGGATTGTTAATAGGCATAAGAAGGAGCCAGAGCTCAAATGTCCCAGCAAAGGAGTGAGCTGTGCCCTTGGGGGAGGGAGTGGGCCCCATGGTCTCATATATAACAGAGTGGTAGAGGAGGGCTAATCTGAGCATATGTGGAAGCTAGAGCTGGACTCAGTTCCCAGATTTAGGCACTGGATATAGTGGAACAGGGAGAGGGTGCTCAACAGCTGGCACAGAGGGGATCCTGGGCACATGCTCACTTCCTCTGCATGGATCTTCGGGAGCTGCTTATGATCTGAAGGTGGAGAGAATGCAACTAACCTATCCATGTTTAAGCCCAGAGCAGTAGCTAGTCCACAACTCTGCTAGCCTTCTGGGGCTACCCTGTTTCACTCTCATTGCTTTTTGAGACAGGATCAGTGCAGCTGGTGTGTCTATATAGATAAAAGATTGAGTAAGGGAAGAGCAAGTAGTAAATATTTTATTTATGGGAGAAGTGTTATAAAATGCATGATATTAACTGCTACCGAGACACCGATGACTCTCAAATCAATTCCAGTCCAGAGAACTCTGTATAATACAACGAAGTGTCTTGATGCCTAAAGCACAGTGTTCCAAAACTGACCTCCTTCTCCTTCCAGGCTCATTTGGTGGCACCATGATCCACATAGTTGCATAACCAACAAGCTGGGAGTCATTCTAGTCTTCTCCTTTTCTTTCTTACCCCACATCAAATGGTCACTCAGCTCAGCCTCTCTGACTCATAAATACTTTTAATTGCCTTTCTCATTATCCAAATGCCACTACTCTGTACAGATTTACATAATTTCTCATCTGTACTATTATTTTAACTTTAAAAAAATATTTATTTATTTTATATATTTATTTTCCTTATTTTTTTGGCTGTGTCGGGTCTTAGCTGCTGGCACACGGGATCTTTGTTGAGGTGTGTGGGATCTTTTGTTAGTGCACGTGGCCGCTTTGTTGTAGTGCTCTGGCTTCTCTTTAGTTGTGGCATGAGGGTTTTCTTTCTCTAGTTGTGGCACGCAGGCTCCAGTGTGTAGGCTCTGTAGTTTGTGGCACGCAGGCTCTCTCGTTGAGGCATGTGAGCTCAATAGTTGTGGCGTGCGGGCTTAGTTGCCCCGAGGTGTGTGGGATCTTAGTTCCACGACCAGGGATCGAACCCATATTCCCTGCATTGGAAGGTGGATTCTTTACCACTGGACCACCAGGGAAGTTCCTATTATCTTAACTTTTAAACTCATTCCTCTTTCTTTTATGTTGACCTTAAAATGTACCTTCTCTCACAGTATCTGATCATGCTAATACGTTGTTAAAATATTTGTTAACAAGCCTAAAATCAATGAAGTTGTTAAATTAAATGAAAACATATAATTAATCCTGACGTTATTAAAAGAGTGGATAATTCTGTTAGTGTCCAAGGGTTAAGATTTACTATGTGATAGATACGTGTTTGGTGGGTCAGTAAATGTTATCATATAAATAAAGTATAGCTAGTAGTGTAAATACATAAGCTTGAATGAAGGCTACTGCAAATTCTAGAATTATGAGTCCTAAAATAATAAATGTAATTGAAAGACTAATCAATATTAGGACATAGTTTCTCTAATCAAATGAATTAATGGATGACTTGCTGTAATGTTTATTGAATATTACAAATATCAGTCAGTCAGTCAGTCAGTTGTAGAGCAAAAGCTATGGGTTAAATAAAAGCCTGATAGTTTTGATAATTATTTGTATAGAGATAAGTGGAATTGGTGGTAAAAAGCATGCCAGTGAGACTCCAGTTTTGTGGCAGAGGCCAGTAGTTACTGTTCTTGCTTACAATGGAAATGTTAATTCCCTAATTTCGTTGAAAGTTCTTTTGCCTCAACCCATGATCTAGGTTCCATATTTATGATCTTCAGTAATTATTGGTGCTTGCTATGTATTGGCTAGGCACTAGGCTGGCATACTGTGGGTATAATGGTGGGTTAGCTGGTAAGGTCTTTGTCCTCAAGCTTAAAATTTATTATTATTATTTTTTAAATTATTTAAAAAATTTTTTTAATTTATTTTTTATTTTTTTCATTTTAACATCTTTATTGGAGTATAACTGCTTTACAATGGTATGTTAGTTTCAGCTTCACAACAAAATGAATCAGTTATATATATACATATGTTCCCATATCTCTTTCCACTTGCGTCTCCTTCCCTCCCACCCTCCCTATCCCACCCCTCCAGGTGGTCACAAAGCACCGAGCTGATCTCCCCGTGCTATGCGGCTGCTTCCCACTAGCTATCTACCTTACGTTTGGTAGTGTATATATGTCCATGCCTCTCTCTCGCTTTGTCACTGTTTACCCGTCCCCCTCCCCATAGCCTCAAGTCCATTCTCTAGTAAGTCTGTGTCTTTATTCCTGTTTCACCCCTAGGTTTTTCATGACATTTTGTTTTCTTAAATTCCATATATATGTGTTAGCATACGGTATTTGTCTCTCTCTTTCTGACTTACTTCACTCTGTATGACAGACTCTAGGTCTATCCACCTCATTACAAATAGCTCAATTTCGTTTCTTTTTATGGCTGAGTAATATTCCATTGTATATATGTGCCACATCTTCTTTATCCATTCATCCGATGATGGACACTTAGGTTGTTTCCATCTCTGGGCTACTGTAAATAGAGCTGCAATGAACATTTTGGTACATGACTCTTTTTGAATTATGGTTTTCTCACGGTATATGCCCAGTAGTGGGATTGCTGGGTCATATCGTAGTTCTATTTGTAGTTTTTTAAGGAACATTCATACTGTTCTCCATAGTGGCTGTATCAATTTACATTCCCACCAACAGTGTAAGAGGGTTCCCTTTTCTCCACACCCTCTCCAGCATTTATTGTTTCTAGATTTTTGATGAAGGCCACTCTGACTGGTGTGAGATGATATCTCGTTGTAGTTTTGATTTGCATTTCTCTAATGATTAGTGATGTTGAGCATTCTTTCATGTGTTTGTTGGCAGTCTGTATATCTTCTTTGGAGAAATGTCTATTTAGGTCTTCTGCCCATTTTAGGATTGGGTTGTTTGTTTTTTTGCTATTAAGCTGAATGAGCTGCTTATAAATTTTAGAGATTAATCCATTGTCAGTTGCTTTACTTGAAAATATTTTCTCCCATTCTGAGGGTTGTCTTTTGGTCTTGTTTATGGTATCCTTTGCTGTGCAAAAGCTTCTAAGTTTCATTAGGTCCCATTTATTTATTTTTGTTTTTATTTCCATTTCTCTAGGAGGTGGGTAAAAAAGGACCTTGCTGTGATTTATGTCATAGAGTGCTGTGCCTATGTTTTCCTCTAAGAGTTTTATAGTGTCTGGCCTTACATTTAGGTCTTTAATCCATTTTGAGCTTATTTTTGTGTATGGTTTTAGGGAGTGATCTAATCTCATACTTTTACATGTACCTGTCCAGTTTTCCCAGCACCACTTATTGAAGAGGCTGTCCTTCCTCCACTGTACATTCCTGCCTCCTTTTTCAAATATAAGGTGACCATATGTGCGTGGGTTTATCTCTGGGCTTTCTATCCTGTTCCATTGATCCATATTTCTGTTTTTGTGCCAGTACCATACTGTCTTGATTACTGTAGCTTTGTAGTATAGCCTAAAGTCAGGGAGCCTGATTCCTCCAGCTCCGTTTTTCGTTCTCAAGATTGCTTTGGCTATTCGGGGTCTTTTGTGTTTCCATACAAATTGTGAAATTTTTTGTTCTAATTCTGTGAAAAATGCCAGTGGTAGTTTGAAAGGGATTGCATTGAATCTGTAGATTGCTTTGGGTAGTACAGGCATTTTCACAATGTTGATTCTTCCAATCCAAGAACATGGTATATCTCTCCATCTATTTGTGTCATTTTTAATTTCTTTCATCTGTGTCTTATAATTTTCTGCATACAGGTCTTTTGTCTCCTTAGGTAGGTTTATTCCTAGATATTTTATTCTTTTTGTTGCAATGGTAAATGGGAGTGTTTTCTTGATTTCACTTTCAGATTTTTCATCCTTAGTGCATAGGAATGCCAGAGATTTCTGTGCATTAATTTTGTATCCTGCTACTTTACCAAATTCATTGATTAGCTCTAGTAGTTTTCTGGTAGCATCTTTAGGATTCTCTACGTATAGTATCATGTCACCTGCAAAGAGTGACATCTTTACTTCTTTTCCGATTTGGATTCCTTTTATTTCCTTTTCTTCTCTGATTGCTGTGGCTAAAACTTCCAAAACTATGTTGAATAAGAGTGGTGAGAGTGGGCAACCTTGTCTTGTTCCTGATCTTAGTGGAAATGCTTTCAATTTTTCACCATTGAGGATGATGTTGGCTGTGGGTTTGTCATATATGGCCTTTATTATGTTGAGGAAAGTTCCCTCTATGCCTACTTCCTGCAGGGTTTTTATCATAAATCGGTGTTGAATTTTGTCAAAAGCTTTCTCTGCATCTATTGAGATGATCATATGGTTTTTCTCCTTCAATTTATTAATATGGTGCATCACGTTGATTGATTTGCGTATATTGAAGAATCCTTGCATTCCTGGAATAAACCCCACTTGATCATGGTGTATTATCTGTTTAATGTGCTGTTGGATTCTGTTTGCTAGTATTTTGTTGTGGATTTTTGCATCTATGTTCATCAGTCATATTGACCTGTAGTTTTCTTTCTTTGTGACATCCTTGTCTGGTTTTGGTATCAGGGTTATGGTGACCTTGTAGAATGAGTTGGGGAGTGTTCCTCCCTCTGCTACATTTTGGAAGAGTTTGAGAAGGATAGGTGATAGCTCTTCTCTAAATGTTTGATAGAATTTGCCTGTGAAGACATCTGGTCCTGGGCTTTTGCTTGTTGGAAGATTTTTAATCACAGTTTCAATTTCAGTGACTGTGATTTGTCTGTTCATATTTTCTATTTCTTCCTTATTCAGTCTTGGCAGGTTGTGCCTTTCTAAGAATTTGTCCATTTCTTCCAGGTTGTCCATTTTATTGGCATAGAGTTGCTTGTAGTAATCTCTCATGATCTTTTGTATTTCTGCAGTGTCAGTTGTTACTTCTCCTTTTTCATTTCTAATTCTATTGATTTCAGTCTTCTCCCTTTTTTTCTTGATGAGTCTGGCTAATGGTTTATCAATTTTGTTTATCCTTTCAAAGAACCAGCTTTTAGTTTTATTGAACTTTGCTATTGTTTCCTTCATTTCTTTTTCATTTATTTCTGATCTGATTTTTATGATTTCTTTCCTTCTGCTAACTTTGGGGTTTTTTTGTTCTTCTTTCTCTAATTGCTTTAGGTGCAAGGTTAGGTTGTTTATTCAAGATGTTTCCTGTTTCTTAAGGTAGGATTGTATTACTATAAACTTCCCTCTTAGAACTGCTTTTGCTGCATCCCATAGATTTTGAGTCGTCATGTCTCCATTGTCATTTGTTTCTAGGTATTTTTTGATTTCCTCTTTTATTTCTTCAGTGATCACTTCGTTATTAAGTAGAGTATTGTTTAGGCTCCATGTGTTTGTATTTTTTACAGATTTTTTCCAGTAATTGAAATCTGGTCTCATAGCGTTGTGGTCAGAAAAGATACTTGATACAATTTCAATTTTCTTAAATTTACCGAGGCTTGATTTGTGACCCAAGATATGATCTATCCTGGAGAATGTTCCATGAGCACTTGAGAAAATTGTGTATTCTGATGTTTTTGGATGGAATGTCCTATAAATATCAATTAAGTCTATCTTGTTTAATGTATCATTTAAAACTTGTATTTCCTTATTTATTTTCATTTTGGATGATCTGTCCATTGGTGAAAGTGGGGTGTTAAAGTCCCCTACTATGAATGTGTTACTGTCAATTTCCCCTTTTATGGCTGTTAGTATTTGCCTTATGTATTGATGTACTCCTATGTTGGGTGCATAAATATTTACAATTGTTATATCTTCTTCTTGGATCAATCCCTTGATCATTATGTAATGTCCTTCTTTGTCTCTTCTAATAGTCTTTATTTTAAAGTCCATTTTGTCTGATATGAGAATTGCTACTCCAGCTTTCTTTTGGTTTCCATTTGCATGAAATACCTTTTTCCATCCCCTCACTTTCAGTCTGTATGTGTCTCTATGTCTAAAGTGGGTCTCTTGTAGACAGCAAATATATGCATCTTGTTTTTATATCCATTCAGCCAGTCTGTGTCTTTTGGTGGGAGCATTTAGTCCATTTACATTTAAGGTAATTATCGATATGTATGTTCCCATTCCCATTGTCTTAACTGTTTTGGGTTCGTTATTATAGGTCTTTTCCTTCTCTTGTTTTTCTTGCCTAGAGAAGTTCCTTTAGCAGTTGTTGTAGAGCTGGTTTGGTGGTGCTGAACTCTCTCCACTTTTGTTTGCCTGTAAAGGTTTTAATTTCTCCATCAAATCCGAATGAGATCCTTGCTGGGTAGAGTAACCTTGGTTGAAGGTTTTTCTCCTTCATCACTTTCAATATGTCCTGTCACTCCCTTCTGGCTTGCAGAGTTTCTGCTGAAAGATCAGCTGTTAACCTTATAGGGATTCCCTTGTGTGTTATTTGTTGTTTTTCCCTTGTTGCTTTTAATATGCTTTGTTTGTATTTAATTTTTGACAGTTTTATTAATATGTGTCTTGGCATATTTCTCCTTAGATTTATCCTGTATGGGACTCTCTGTGTTTCCTGGACTTAACTATTTCCTTTCCCATATTAGGGAAGTTTTCAACTATAATCTCTTCAAATATTTTCTCAGTCCCTTTCTTTTTCTCTTCTTCTTCTGGAACCCCTATAATTCGAATGTTGGTGCGTTTAATGTTGTCCCAGAGGTCTCTGAGACTGTCCTCAGTTCTTTTCATTCTTTTTTCTTTATTCTGCTCTGCAGTAGTTATTTCCACTATTTTATCTTCCAGGTCACTTATCCGTTCTTCTGCCTCAGTTATTCTGCTATTGATCCCATCTAGGGTATTTTTCATTTCATTTATTGTGTTGTTCCTCATTGTTTGTTTCATCTTTAGTTCTTCTAGGTCCTTGTTAAATGTTTCTTGCATTTTGTCTATTCTATTTCCAAGATTTTGGATCATCTTTACTGTTATTATTCTGAATTCTTTTTCAGGTAGACTGGCTATTTCCTCTTCATTTGTTAGGTCTGGTGGGTTTTTATCTTGCTCCTTCTTCTGCTGTGTGATTTTCTGTCTTTTCATTTTGCTTATCCTACTGTGTTTGGGGTCTCCTTTTTGCAGGCTGAAGGTTCGCAGTTCCTGTTGTTTTTAGTGTCTGTCCCCAGTGGCTAAGATTGGTTCAGTGGGTTGTGTAGGCCTCCTGGTGGAGGGTACTAGTGCCTGTGTTCTGGTGGATGAGGCTGGATCTTGTCTTTCTGGTGGGCAGGTCCATGTCTGGTGGTGTGTTTTGGGGTGTCTGTGGACTTATTATGATTTTGGGCAGCCTCTCTGCTAATGGGTGAGGTTGTGTTCCTGTCTTGCTAGCTGTTTGGCATAGTATGTCCAGCGCTGTAGCTTGCTGGTCGTTGAGTGAAGCTGGGTGCTGGCGTTGAGATGGAGATCTCTGGGAGATTTTCGTTGTTTGATATTATTTGCAGCTGGGAGGCCTCTTGTGGACCAGTGTCCTGAAGTTGGCTCTCCCACCTCAGAGGCACAGCACTGACTCCTGGCTGCAGCACCAAGAGCCTTTCATCCACACGGCTCCTTAATTTGGGATGATTCGTTGTCTATTCATGTATTCCACAGATTCAGGGTACATCAAGTTGATTGCGTAGCTTTAATCCGCTGTTTCTGAGGCTGCTGGGAGAGATCTCCCTTTCTCTTCTTTGTTCTCACAGCTCCCAAGGGCTCAGCTTTGGATTTGGCCCCGCCTGTGCGTGTAGGTCACTGGAGGGCGTCTGTTCTTTGCTCAGACAGGACGGGGTTAAAGGAGCCGCTGATTCGGAGCCTCTGGCTCACTCAGGCCGGGGGTAGGCAGGGTCACGGAGTGCAGGGCGGGCCTGCGGCGGCAAAGGCCAGCGTGACGTTGCCAGCCTGAGGCGCGCCGTGCGTTCTCCAGGGGGAGTTGTCCCTGGATCCCGGGACCCTGGCAGCGGCGGGCTGCACAGCCTCCCAGGAAGGGGGGTGTGGATAGTGACCTGTGTTCGCACACAGGCTTCTTGGTGGCGGCAGTAGCAGCCTTAGCGTCTCATGTCTGTCTCTGGGGTCCGCGCTTTTAGCCGCGGCTCGCGCCCGTCTCTGGAGCTCCTTTAAGCAGAGTTCTTAATCCCCTCTCCTCGTGCACCAGGAAATAAAGAGGGAAGAAAAAGTCTCTTGCCTCTTCGGCAGGTCCAGACTTTTTCCCGGACTCCCTCCCGGCTAGCCGCGGTGCACTAAGGCCCTGAAGGCTGTGTTCACGCCACCAACCCCAGTCCTCTCCCGCTGCTCCAACTGAGGCCGGAGCCTCAACGCCCAGCCCCACCCGCCCGGGAGGGTGAGCAGACAAGCCTCTCGGCTGGTGAGTGCCGGTCGCCACCGATCCTCTGTGCGGGAATCTCTCCGCTTTGCCCTCCGCACCCCTGTTGCTGTGCTCTCCTCTGCGGTACGAAGCTCCCCCACTCCGCCACCGCAGTCTCCGCCCGCGAAGGGGCTTCCTAGTGTGTGGGCACTTTTCCTCCTTCACAGCTCCCTCCCGCTGGTGCAGGACCCGTCCCTATCTTTTTGTCTCTGTTTATTTTTTTCTTTTGCCCTAACCAGGTACGTGGGGGGTTTCTTGCCTTTTGGGAGGCCTGAGGTCTTCTGCCAGCGTTCAGTAGGTGTTCTGTAGGAGTTGTTCCACGTGTAGATGTATTTCTGATGTATCTGTGGGGAGGAAGGTGATCTCTGTGTCTTACTCTTCTGCCATCTTCCCGGAAGTCTAAAATTTCTTAAAAATACCTTTGAAACAACCATTTCAAACAATCATTAAAATAATAACAACAACATGTTCCTGTCTAACACAGTACAATTGTTCTTCATAAAATCATTTTCCCAAAATGTAAGACCTAAAATCCCATTTGTTCCTATAACATCTCTGAGTGATATTTATTCCTTTTTTACTTTAGTCACAATTCTACTTTAACATATTTAACCTGAGGGTTAAATTTTGAGTTAACCATCAACAACAAGTTTATATAAATTGTTAGAGGAAAAAGAGAGCGGGAAGAGAGAAAGTGGCTAATAATATAATGAAAATATTGTATATAATAAGAACAAAGAAGAATATAGCCCCTATAGTCTTTCTTTCTGCAACTGGTCGTGAGGCTATAATTGGTATTTGTATCTTCTTCATTTTCTATTTTATGTTTCCTTTTTTCCTAAGCCAGCACCTGAGTTAGTTTTTTAAAATTAATTTTTAAACTTGGGTGAGTTGAGATACTTCAAACCTCAATTCTGAGGCAATGGGGACCTTGACAGTCCTGCTTGTACTGGGTTGTTCTAGTCTTCCATAAACTTTTACCACTGGACATGGTGAAAGGAAGGAGATATACTTCTCTACTTTCTTTGCGTAGCACAAAATATTACTCCTTGATAATCAAGAGTAATTATTTAAACATCATAATAATTCTCCTTCTCTCTTTTTTCCTATTTGTTTCATGACTTAAACTGCCTAAAATGCTTATAAGGGCCATATAACTGTCTCAACCTCAAGTTTAGTGAAGCCAATAATTTGTTCCCTTCTGGAAGCATTCTTCCCTTGGGTTTTAAGGGAACTAAACCAGTAAAACTTAACATTGTGCATTGTGATAGAAAACTTGTTTTGCAATTACATGCAATGATAAGAAGTGCTGTTCCCACCAGGCATGGATTCTATCACTAGAAGAAACCACACCATATCCAGAGCATATAGCATATCCACTTCTCCAGTAGGAAAACACTCTGAATTTGCAAGGTGTTGCCTCCAAGCTGATGCAGTAACTGACTCTTCAATAAGTCAGTATGTCGTTCTGTGGAGTTACCTGCTTTTGAATGATGATTCATGAAAATAACAGGAAGCATCACAGGTGTCAGCTGATGACTTCACATTTTTTGGTCATAAAATTCCGTCTTTTGTCAGAAGCAAAACTCCTTGGAATAACATCAGTTGTGGAATACAGTAATAGAATAGAAATAAAGGCATTTCAAAAGTCCATGGATAGTGTTAACTGGTAGAACAGTGGTCTTTATTTTAACGTAGACCATGTGTTCTTCATGATGAGAGGTTTAAAACAATCATCTTGCCAGCAGATGGCTGGATAGTTGTTCTAGATGTCTCATTGCTGTTCCCTGTGTTTGGCAGAAAGAGCACTCATAGTACCAGATGAACAATGGTTGATGATCTGATCTATTGCCTCTACTCATACTACCATAACCACTTTTACATGGCCTGCAGATTAAATATTGGAATGGCAGTGAAAATGTGATGACTGACATTCACAGGATGGTTCCCCCTGCCCATTTGTTTGTAGTGACCTCTGATGAATATTTATGTATGCACAAATACAGCAGAAGTATTTTCCCACTTTGTGTCCATTCTGTGAAGTCCATTTACATCCCTCTTTCCCAGACCTTCCTGTCATTAATCTTGAATTCTTGTTCTAAGACCCTTGCCACCTAGCCAGTTTCTGCCCACCAATCAGTGTGGAGCCATTCTTCAGACCATCTCCCCTTCCACAAGGAGTGGATGATTGGACGTACCACTCAAAAGATCTTCTTCCATTTTGATGGTTGCTCTTCACATTGTCTTTCAGAGCCACCAAGAGTGTGGGATTTGGATCTATGTTGCCTTTATTCACATTGCCATTGTTTTTGAACCTTATTGGTTTAGTAACTAGTGTAATTTGTTTTTGTTGTTGTTTTTTTAATACATTTCTACTGTTTTTTTGGCGGTTGAATAGGGAGGAGTAGGTGTTTTAAATTTGCTATCTTCCTACAAACTGTCATGTGTACATGCAATATTAAGCAAATTTGTTTTATATACATTGTGGTTAAAAGAAGAGTGAATTATGTTGATTTCATTTTAGAATCCATTGCACTTTGCCTTATTTAAAGAAAATTTTTGAGAAAATTATGTTTCCTTTTTTGAAGACCACACAAAAAGGGATTCTATTTTAGAATATTTCACAAAATGTCAACAGAATAAGCACAGCAAAATGCCTTCAGTTTTTGTCAAGGATAAGTCATATGTTGGGAAAAATGTCTGAGCATATGACAAAGTCTTGTAGAAAGATATTGACCACCAGTGTGTGTAGCATTGTGCTCATAAGGATGTGTTCTAGTTGGTGTGATTTTTCTTATTTGTCAACTACGTGACAGCTTCAAATTGTGGAACAAATCAGTTAGACTCAGTTTTTAGTATATGGTATTACTTTGAAGATACTGGGTTCATAAATTGTATGAAAATCAAAATGACATATTTTTATTCTGTAATACAGATAATCTTACCCTAATGGTGTTTTTTTTAATTAAATTTTTTTTTAATGTTTATTGAGTTGTCTATGTAGCCTTCAGAAAACAACAATGAACTTTTAAAGGAAAAAAAATAAAACCCTTAATGATGCCTTCTGTTTTGATAAAGACTTTTTACTTGGCTGTCATTTATTAAACACCTTGATAGGAAAGATAGATTTACAGTTGTTAGAGTATACATTTCTTTGTACAAATGGTAGTAAGTTGAAGAGACACACTTTCAATAACGAGATAAAATTTCAGTATTGAAATGAGCTTGACAATTCCATTCATATCAGAGATATAGTGAATGAAATGAGCACTATACAAATTGTTCTGCTGAAATGCATGTTTCTTTAATGTGGATTAGCTTATATGCAACTGACAAATCAGGAGGTGATGTTGGCATAACATGGAAGGTGTGTCATTTTATGTCCCAGAATGTTAATATTTTATAGCTGTCCGATGTAAACTCTTTCACAATCGAGGAGAAAGCCTTAGCAATTAGGAAGACATTAAGAAAACAGCTGAAAAATACTTCAGAAGTGACTTCCTTTCGTTTAAGGAAGTGCCTTTCTAGCATAGTGGCTTGAAGAAATGGGATAATTTCTGCCATGAGAAGCTTTTGGGGAAGCTGCAAATGCAGGAGCAGCAGCAGATAACACATTGCTCCCGTGTTTAAAAAAGTAATGGAGAAGAGTATCCCTGGATTGAATTTTAAATTTTTATATAATTGACCTCTATTAGAAATAAATTCTGTAAGAATCTACATCTCAAAGTAAGAAGCACAGGCACAAGGCTGTAAGATTGCAAAGGATGTATTGAGGGTGATTTTAGGTGCAAATGCCAACAGAGGATTAACTGTACTCATGGATTTAACAGGATTGTGATTGTTTTTGTTTGTTTTCTGATTATAGAGTCTCATAGGTTTTTACTGGTCTGACAAAACCCTGCTTTTCCCATAAGCACATGAGGTTTTTCAGGAAGGCATATTTGACCATAGACCAGAAATACCTGTACTTGGACTAGGAAGACTGGAATGAACATCTGATAGTGCAAGGGGCAGAGATTTGAAAGGTGGCAAAGCATTGTACCCAGTTCATCTCATAGGCTTTTGTGTAGATAAGAGATTATGTGTGTGAAAGTACTTTACAAATTTTAAATCATTTTATATTTTTTAGAAAATCGCTCAAGACTAAAAGTCTTTATACACCCTTTTTTGCCACTTTTTATTCAACAAGGCTTTAGAAAGTGCTACCTCTGTGTGAGGCACTGTGCTAGATGCTGAGGATAAAATGAGAAAAATTATCACGGTCCTGCCCTTGTGGAGCTTACAGTTCAGTGGGGGAAATGAAATTAAATAATATAATCACAGAAATGATTGTTTAATTAAAAGTTATGAAGGAAATGAACATGTGATTTGAGAGTATATAGCAAAGCTTTTTGATCTTGACTGTGGCATTGAGGAAGACTCCTCTGAAGAAGAGATTATCATGAATTGGATTAACCTGAATAGGAATTAATTGAGTGTGTGCATATACATGCATGTGTGTTTATGGGTGTGTGTACATGTGTGAAGGCTAATTCCTGACAAGGGTCCAGGCTTATTACAGACAAGGAAGCAGTGTGTACAGAGATCCTGTGGAAGAAAAGAGGATTGATGCTTGCAGATTTGAGAGAAGGCCAATGTGTTGTGGTCATGGAAGGGAAGAGTATGATAGGCAGGACCCAGACCTGGCAAAGCCTCATGGTTAGTGGTAATGATATTGGGCTTAAACCCAAGAACCATGGTATTCACTGAGTCCAGGAACTCTTCTTTGAGGGCACAATGCTATACCTGTCACTCTGGAATAGGATGGTGGCAGTGGAAATGCACAGATGTAGAAACTTAAAAGCTGAATCAACTGGACAAGCTAATTTGGATGTAAGGGGTCAGGGGAAGGCTATAAAGATTACATCTAGGTTCCTGCCTTGAGAAACTGAATGATAGTGGTGCCATTCATTGAGTTGAGCACTAGATTTTGGGGAAAAGAGTGAATTTGAGCTTTGATGTGTTGTGTCTGATATATCTTGAAGATTTCCAAATGATGTTGAGTAGCACATTTGCTATATAGGTTGAGTTCAGAGGAAAGGTTTGGCCTGTGTTAAAGTATGAATTTATGAAACACCTGCATTCATTGCTAATTGAATTCATGTGCACTGATGAGATTGCTGATGGAGAGTACAGGCTGAATAAAAAGACTGAGCTTCAAGGTAACGCTAAAAACTACATAGAGGAAGATGAGACAGCAGAGGAGAATTTGAATGAATATAGAAATAGGAGGAAGGTATGGCATGGTTGGAGCCAAGCAAAGTGAGTGTTTCAAGAGCTCTCTCTCTCTTTTCATGCTGATGGGATGAATGTTTCAAGTAAGAGGAACAGAGAAGAGAATTTATTGTGTAGGTTTTCTGTGTCTTGGACTCTGTGAACAGAAACTGGCAATGTTTTAGGTTGTATGAGCTCAATATAGACTTGGTTTGTGACACACGTAGGAAATCTACATTTTAACACTTCTGTGAGAATCATGTTCAATAGGATGGCCTTGCTCTTTCAGGCGTTTTATAGAGAGCAGGGCTACATTCTGGCTGCATGCCTTTCTGGATGCTTATGATTTTCCTACATTAGTTATAATTCCATTTTGATGTGTTATAACTTAAAGATTGAATTATAAGGCTAACCACTATGAACAGACATAACCTTAGACATAGAAAGGGAAAAAAAACAGTTAATAAATATAGATATACTCCAAAAGCAAGGAAGGAAAAATATATAGCCACTGTTGTCCTTGTGTCTAGCACTGGTCATGTGGCTGTGCTTCGTATTTATGAATCCTTTCTTCCAACATCCATTCCATGTTCTCTTTTCTTACTCCAGTACCTCAGATGGTTAGATTTCTTTACCTGGCAGAGTGACTTAAAATCTTAATTCCTGAAGGGTTGGGGCTGTTAGCAGTCCTTCCTGCATTGGGCTACTGGAGTATCCCACTGACTTTTCACTGGGCTTTTACTTTTTGGATTCTATGCATACTTCTCCCTCTTTTCATTGTTTAGAAGCAACACAATTTCCCGTTAATAATCAGAATCAATTACCCTAGAAATACAGAAATTTATCCTTTGCCAACTCAGTGACATAAAGAATCAGACGTGGCTGGGAAGCAGTCTCAGCCTCTAGTTAAAAGGAAGTCTTTGTCTGTTTCCTGGTGGAAGTATTCCTTTCTTGGGAACCAAGACAACCACATCAGCAGAGCATAGAGATGTTAGGACATGGGAAGCAAACACTTTGCAGGTAGGTTATTAGGGATAATAGTGAAGGGAATCACCTTGCTTCCACCATCTAATTCCCAGAAACCATGTGTTTTTTTTCCTGGTTCCGAGCATGTACTGCATTCTTAGGACAGGACTTAAGGTAAACACTGTGGTGCATTATCCAGGTCCCTCTTCAGAAATAAAATACTCATTCCCAGCCACTGAGGGTACGATTGGCAGAGAGCCCTTAGTTTTTGGCTCCTTCCAGGGTTGTTTCTGCTGAAGAGGTCACATCCCTTTCCCAGGGTCAGCTGCATTGAATGACTGGTTAACAAGGAGGTACAGAGGCCCATCGTCCTGCCCCAACTCTGGACAGTCTCATCTTCAGCTCCCCCTGCAGGGTTAGCTTAGGCTTCCATTCAGCCTGAATTGCAGCTTCTGTTGCTGCTCAACCCTACTTCCTTCCATCTCTTCTACAGAAATTAACCCCAAGACTTCCTTGTGCTAATCACCTTGTCAGGGTCAGCTTCCTGAGGAACCAAACCTACAAGAGACTGTCGCCCACAAGCTAATCCAGCTGGCTGTGTGACCTACTTTTCAGTGGTCTGGTCCACTGCTCTGTCAGGTCAGCTGGTTGTGTTGCCAGGGTAAGACCAATGAATCATGTGGATGTGAGCTTATTTCCCTTCTCCTTTTGCTGAGGAATGTGTTCACTTGTCAGAAGCAGCTGTATGTGGGATAACACGAGGGAATAAGACATTCCCTAAATCTATATTGTGGGTGCTGGCAGAAGCATGTGGACAGGGAAAGCACTGTCACCTCCTGAATAGTTGCTTACTGAATCAATGCTCCTTCCATAATGGAAGAGATCCAATGTAAGCAACCTGCTACCAAGGGTCTGGCTGGTTTTCCTGGGGAATAGAGCCACATTGAGGGCTCTGAATCTCAAGGGAAAGGTACACAATGCATTCCAATTAAACTTACATTGTTCAAAATATGTTCAGAATGTCTACTTGGAACTGTCTTCAGAGCTCATACAGGGTTATATTTTTTTCTTTTGCCCCAAACCATGTTACCTACTCTGGGTATATATTACCTCCATAGATATTATGTATAGTACCTTCTATACCTCTGATATAAATATTCCTTCTGGTTTTAGATTATTTTGTCACTCAGCTTCAATAATCTTTGGTGATTACCAACCACTTTTGGACATTCCTCAATTTCAACTGCTCTCCATATAATCAGAATAACATAAAAAAACTATGCACTGGCCAAAACAGGAAATATATCAAAATTATACACCAAAATAGTGGATTTGTGAGAGAGATCTTTCCTTCCTTATACTTTTCTGAATTTCTGAAATTTCTGTTAATGAGCAGGTATCTCTTTTAGAGTGAGAAAAAGAAGATTGATCCCTCCCCACACCAAACAAAAGAAAGCTGTTCTTTTCTTATATGTTGGGATATAGTATGTTCTAAAACATTTAAATGATACTGTAAAAAGATGGTTTTCATTTTTCTTTTTTTCCAACTCGAGCTCCTGGTGACAATTTACCATCTGAGTGTGCAGGTGTGTTTGAGAACAGCGCGGGAACAACAGTTATTTCCACAGTCTGCAGTAGTGACATTTGGATAGTTTTATAAGTTTTTATTATGTTTCTGGCTATTCCTATCAGTTTCTAGAAGGTGAAATGCTTTCATTATATTTATTAATTACCTAGGCAATGATTTAAGAATATATTCATACCTTTTTCATTCTTTCCATGAAATGGTATATAGTTTTTATCTTGCCTTACCACAAAGCAATTACTTAGTTACTTTTTTACCTCAATTACTGAAA
This sequence comes from Leucopleurus acutus, assembly GCF_964270905.1. Classification (NCBI taxonomy): domain Eukaryota; kingdom Metazoa; phylum Chordata; class Mammalia; order Artiodactyla; family Delphinidae; genus Leucopleurus; species Leucopleurus acutus. The sequence goes on from NC_139160.1 coordinate 33,511,086, forward strand.
TCAATATTCATTTCTTTTATAATTTAATAAATAATAAAAGGACTATATGCTGGATTTACTATACACAGCACTTACTATACACAGCACTTCAGGGGTGTGTAATTTCAATATGACAACTTTCCTTTTCCCCACCAATCAGTCATCAATGGATGTTCATCAGAACGCATTCCTAGGAAAGTGACAGGTTGAACTTCTCAGAAATTTCAGTTTTATGTGACTAAAACACGAATTTTAATGAATTTGCTGCAGTTTTAAACTTGGAGTAAAGGAGAAGTATCCATTATTATGGCTAAAGGCTGAATAGGCTAATGCTTCCTGCAAAATATCACATGGATTCTGAATAGTTCCACCAATTAGTCAAGGCTGAAGATTTCTTTATTTGATCTTTTAGAATGGTTTTAGTAACATAGGTAGTTCATTAAGCACACTCTATCTTTTTTTTAACTAATAGTTTAATTGTCACTGATTTCAAGTAATTCAGGTGATATGGAGATTTCTTCTAGCTTCCAAATGCCATGATTTGGGAAATTTTGATTGCTAACACAACCTAGCTATGGAATCAAGGATTACCTATGGTTACAAAAGAGAACACCTTTTTAATCTATCCTATTCACTGCAGGATACTTGATCTCTTTGAAAGTTCAGTGTGGAATGTAGCTACTCCATGGTATTTTAAAGACAAAATTGGCTAAACCCCTACTGTAGCAATTGTATTTTCCATTCGAAAGTACTGAAGCTTCTGAGACTTGATAGGCTTTAGTAACTGAAAAATAAATGATTCCCCCAGCCTGAGCTTCCTTTTATAAAAAGTGAAATTTCATTAACTCCTCCTTGTTCTGTTGAGCTCTGCTGGCACAAAGACACCTGAATCCCATCATCTAGCTGAAATAAGTATTTTTGTCCTTGCCTGGGGTAATAGGCAAGAGGGGGTTGATGAACAGTTGTTTTGTTTCCAGAAAGCAGGAGAGCTGCTTTGGTGAACTGGGGCATAGGAACACACAATGCACTGCAACATTTCTTTAAGTGGGAAGGATTTATGCCTGGTTCTAAAAAGGATTCATACCTGTTATTAACCTACATTCTTCATGAGGTCTTTAATCAAACTATACCAGGTCTACAGTGGAAATTTTAAGCAGCTTGCTTTTGAATGGTTACAAAGACTTTTAAATGCTGGATCAAGTAAGTATAAGAGTCAAGATAGGCTGTTCCAGATTTTTACCCAAATGGAACTCCTGGCATCAGCTTCATTAGCTTAACCTGGGCTGCTGTGGTTGGAAATGAAAAGCAAACCAGAAGACGTCAAGTGGGATCCAGTTTTCGGATATACCAATTCTCTGTTGCTCTGTTGTAGCAACCTGAGACTCAAGAAATTATATGTTAAAGGGAAGAACATATAATTATGTTTCTGCGGGCTTGTGAGCCTGTAAGTTAGTGTAATTTTGCTTTTCTAAAGTAAGCCTTCCTACGAGGCAGGCTTTTAGAAATTCTCACTCTAGCAAATTGCAGCAGAATGCTATTCTTGTGAAAAATTATATCACTACTTTTCTTCTCTCCCTTTTTAAGTGAAAGATTTTCTTCAATCAGCGAGCACACAGAGGAGTTTCCGTTAAGGTTTGTTTCCATGATGTCTTTAAAGTTTTGAACAATATCTTTTATCACAAGTTTATGAATGGGGGAGGGCATTTAAATTGAGTGATTCACTGACGATGTGCTAATAAATGTTGGTATTCAAAAACTTCAAAATAATAAGGAGGCTTATTTTAGGACATGCACATGTGAGAGGAGGGTGGTGTGCTGCAGAGTGTATGCTAATTATAGTGGTCAATCCAACTAGACCACCATAGAGTCACAAAACATTGTTTCTCAACAGGACAGCACAGAATTTGACTCTGACTACTGCTTCCAAATATGAGGCACTGTGGGGATGCGGGTGTGGGGGCACTGGGAGGTTTCTTTGAGGAGCCTGCAAAGTCATAAAGAAACCCAAGAAGAGCTATTAACCTTCAAAATGGCTTTAAAAATACTAAACTATTCAACCTTGCTTTGTGCTGTTAACATCACACAAAGAATAGTTTAAAGCAATTTGCATGTGTAAATGAAAAAAAGAGGAAAGATACAAAAAGGAAAAAATGAGACGTGGGTACAAAGGTTTTTGAATGAGATTTAAAAAAAAAGGTAGAAGCTGGCAGAAAGAACCTATATCCACAGCAAAGCCTTGAGTTCACTTTTTACACAGGGGCACAGAAATGTTTTGGGTCTTATACCCAAAAGGCTAACTAATGTGAAACCACCCAGAAAGGCATGATGGCACTGCTGGCTATATCACTCTGACTGATTCCACAATTGTGGAAATCTTAGCAGGTCTCATAAGGGCAGCCAAAAATCAATCTGAATATTATGCGAGGATTTCAGAAGGCTGTAATAAGGAAATGGGAATAGTTGAATAGATGGAACTGAAGATTATTTCCAAAGTCATTTACAATGTCACATATGCAAACACAGAAAAGATACAAGAAAAGGAAGATTGCCTAGCAAATCAGATAACTCTCTCTGTGTCTCTCTCTCTCTCTACATATATTTAAAACCACATTCCTTTAAGTAAATTCACTATGGTTTTAGTTCTAGTGATCACTGTATTAATTTAAGTCTAAGAAATAGAATTTGACAAGCCTGGCCCTGAGTAAGAATGAACATTAGAGGTGAGTGACAGATGTAGAGATGCGGGAGACACACTGACACACATGCCAAGAATGAATTCCTGTGTGTCATTTGTACCGGCTGGATGGAGTAAGCAATCTGAATATGTTTCAAAGTGGATCCTTCCAGAGTCTCCTGATAAGACCTCAGCCAGCTAATCTGTTGATTTCTTTCTTGTGAGATTTGGAGCAGTGAACCAGCCAAGATCACCTGGAATTCTGACCTACAGAAATATCAAAGGGATATATTGATTAAAATAGTAAAGGAATGAGTTTCATTCAAGATGGTGGAGTAGAAGGATGTGTGCTCACTCCCTCTTAAGAGAGCACTGGAATCACAACTAACTGCTGAACAGTCAGTGACAGGAAGACACTGGAACTCACCAAGAATAAACCCACATCCAAAGACAAAGGAGAAGCCACATGAGATGGTAGGAGGGGTGCAATCACAATAAAATTAAATCCCATTACCACTGGGTGGGTGACTCAGAAAACAGAACAATTATACCGCAGAAGTCCACCCACTGGAGTGAAGTTTCTGAGCCCCATGTCAGCCTTCCCAAACTGGAGGTCTGGAAATGGGAGGAGGAATTCCCAAAGAATCACACTTTGAAGGCTAGTGGGATTTGATTACAGAACTTCAACAGGACTAGGGGAACAGAGACTCCACTCTTGGAAGGCACACACAAAGTAGTGTGTGCAGCAGGACCCAGGGGAAGGAGCAGTGACCCAATAGAAGACTGAACCAGACATATCGGCTAGTGTTGGAGAGTCTCCTACAGAGGCAGGGGGTGGCTGTGGCTCACTGCAGGGACAAGGACACGGGCAGCAGAAGCTCTGGGAAGTACTCCTTGGCATGAACCCTTCTGGAGTCTGCCATTAGCTCCACAAAAGAGCCTGTAGCTTCCAGTGCTGGGTCGCCTCAGACCAAACAACCAACAGGGAGGGAACACAGCCCCACCCATCAGTAGACAAGCAGAGTAAAGTTTCACTGAGCTCTGCCCACCAGAGCAACACCCAGCTCTACCCACCACCAGTCCCTCCTATCAGGAAACTTGCACAAGCCTCTTAGATACCCTCATCCACCAGAAGGTAGACAGCAGAAGCAAGAAGAACTACAATCCTGCAGCCTGTGGAACAAAAGCCACATTCACAGAAAGATGGACAAAATGAAAAGACAGAGGGCTATGTACCAGATGAAGGACCAAGATAAAATCTCAGAAAAACAATTAAATGAAGTGGAGATAGGCAACCTTCCAGAAAAAGAATTCAGAATAATGATAGTGAAGATGATCCAGGACCTCGGAAAAAGAATGGAGGCAAAGACTGAGAAGATGCAAGAAATGTTTAACAAAGACCTAGAAGAATTAAAGAATAACACCTAGAAGAATTAAAGAACAAACAAACAGAGATGAACAATATAATAACTGAAATGAAAAATACACTAGAAGGAATCAGTAGCAGAATAACTGAAGCAGAAGAACAGAGAAGTGACCTGGAAGACAGAATGCTTGAATTCACTGCTGTGGAACAGAAAAAAGAAAAAAGAATGAAAAGAAATGAAGACAGCTTAAGAGACTTCTGGGACAACACTAAATGCACCAACATTTGCATTATAGGGGTCCCAGAAGGAGAAGAGAGAGAGAAAGGACCCAAGAAAATATTTGAAGAGATTATAGTCCAAATCTTCTCTAACATGGGAAAGGAAATAGTCACCCAAGTCCAGGAAGCACAGAGAGTTCCGAGCAGGATAAACACAAGGAGAAATATGCCAGGACACGTAGTAATCAAACTGACAAAAATTAAACACAAAGAAAAATTATTAAAAGCAACAAGGGAAGAACAACAAATAATATACAAGGATATTCCATGAGGTTAACAGCTGATTTCTCAGCAGAAACTTTACAGGCCAGAAGGGACTGGTTTGTTATATTTAAAGTGATGAAAAGGAAGAACCTATACCCAAAATTACTCTACATAGCAAGGATCTCATTCAGATTGGACAGAGAAATCAAAAGCTTTACAAACAAGCAAAAGCTAAGAGAATTCAGCACCACCAAAACAGCTCTACAACAATACTAAAGGAACTTCTCTAAGTGGGAAACACAAGAGAAGAAAAGGATCTACAAAAACAAACCCAAAACTATTATGAAAATGGGAATATGAATATACATATCAATAATTACCTTAAATGTGACAGGATTAAATGCTCGAACCAATAGACAGAAGCTCATGGAATGGATAAAAAAACAAGACCCTAATATAAGCTGTCTACAAGAGACTCACTTCAGACCTAGGGAAACATACAGACTGAAAGTGATGGGATGGAAAAAGATATTCCTTGAAAATGGAAATCAAAAGAAAGTTAGAGTAGAAATACTTATATCGGAAAAAATAGACTTTAAAATAAAGAATGTTACAAGAGACAAGGAAGGACACTACATAATGATCAAGGGATCAATCCAAGAAGCAGCTATAACAATTATAAATATATATGCACCCAACATAGGAGCACCACAATACATAAGACAAATGCTAACAGCTATAAATGAGGAAATCAACAGTAACACAATAATAGTGTGGGACTTTAACACCTCACTTACACCAATGGACAGATCATCCAGACAGAAAATTTATAGGGAAACACAAGCTTTAAATGACACAATAGACCAGAGAGATTTAATTGATATTTATAGGACTTTCCATCTGAAAACAGCAGATTACACTATTTTCTCAAGTGCACATAGAACAGTTTCCAGGATAGATTATATCTTGGGTCACAAATCAAGCCTTGGTAAATGTAAGAAAATTAAAATCATATCAAGCATCTTTTCCAGCCACAATGCTATGAGATTAGAAATCAATTACAGGGAAAAAAACATAAAACACACAAACACATGGGGGCTAAACAATACATTACTAAATAACCAAGAGATCACTGAAGAAGTCAAAGAGGAAATCAAAAAATACCTAGAAACAAATGACAATGAAAACATGACTATCCAAAACCTATATGATGCAGGAAAAGATGTTCTAAGAGGGAAATTTGTAGCAATACAATCCTACCTCAAGAAACAAGAAAAATCTCAATTAGATAATATAACCTTAACCCTAAAGGAACTAGATATAGAACAACAAACAAAACCCAAAGTTAGTAGAAGGAAAGAAATCATAAAGATCAGAGCAGAAATAAATGAAATAGAAACAAAGAAAACAATAGCAAAGATCAACAAAACTAAAAGCTGGTTATTTGAGAAGATAAACAAAATTGATAAACCTTTAGCCAGACTCATCAAGAAAAAGAGGGAGAGGACTCAAATCAATAAAATTAGAAACGAAAAAGGAGAAGTTTCAATGGACACTGCAGAAATACAAAGCATCATAAGAGACTACTACAAACAATTCTATGCCAATAAAATGGACAACCTGGAAGAAATGGACAAATTCTTAGAAAGGTATAACCTTCTAAGACTAAACCAGGAAGAAATAGAAAATATGAACAGACCAATCACAAGTAATGAAATTGAAACTGTGATTAAAAATCTTCCAACGAACAAAAGCCCAGGACCAGATGGCTTCACAGGGGAATTCTATCAAACATTTAGAGAAGAGCTAACACCTATCATTTTCAAACTCTTCCAAAATATTTCAGAGGAAGGAACACTCCCAAACTCATTCTATGAGTCAACCATCACCCTGATAACAAAACCAGGCAAAGATACTACAGAAAAAGAAAATTTCAGACCAAAATCACTGATGAATATAGATGCAACAATCCTCAACAAAATACTAGCAAACAGAATCTATCAACACATTAAAAGGATCATACACCTTGGTCACATGGGATTTATCCCAGAGATGCAAGTATTCTTCAATACATGCAAATAAATCAATGTGATACACCATATTAATAAATTGAAGGAGAAAAACCATATGATCATCTCAATAGATGCAGAAAAAGGTTTTGACACAATTCAACACCCGTGTATGACAAAAACTCTCCAGAAAGTGGGCATAGAGGGACCCTACCTCAACATAATAAAGGCCATATATGACAAACCCACAGAAAACATCATTCTCAATGGTGAAAAACTGAAAGAATTTCCTCTAAGATCTGGAACAAGACAAGAATGTCCACTCTTACCACTAGTATTCAACATAGTTTTGGAAGTCCTAGCCATGGCAATCAGAGAAGAAAAAGAAATAAAAGGAACACAAATTGGAAAAGAAGAAGTAAAACTGTTACCCTTTTCTGATGACATGATACTATATATAGATAATCCTAAAGATGTCACCAGAAAACTAGTAGAGATAATCAATAAATTTGGTAAAGTTTTAGGATACAAAATTAATGCACAGAAATCTTTTGCATTCCTATACACTAACAATGAAAAATCAGAAAGAGAAATTAAGGAAGCAATCCCATTCACCATTCCAACAAAAAGAATAAAATACCTAGGAATAAATCTACCTAAGGAGGTAAAACTACTGTACTCAGAAAACTATAAGACACTGATGAAAGAAATCAAAGATGACAAAAAAAGATGGAGAGATATACCATATTCTGGTTTGGAAGAATCAATATTATGAAAATGACTATACTATCCAAAGCAATCTACAGATTCAATGCAATCCCTTTCAAATTACCAATGGCATTTTGCACAGAACTAGAAAAAAATATATTAAAATTTGTATGGAGACACAAAAGATCCTAAATAATCAAAACAGTCTTGAGAAAGAAAAACGGAGCTGGAGGAATCAGACTCCCTGATTTCAGACTATAGTACAAAACTACAGTAATCAAAACAATATTGTACTTGCACAAAAACAGAAATATAGATCAGTGGAACAGGATAGAAAGCCCAGAGATAAACCCACGCACCTATGGTCAAGTAATCTATGACAAAGAAGGCAAGGCTATACAATGGAGAAAAGACAGTCTCTTCAATAAGTGGTGTTTGGAAAACTGGGCAGCTATATCTTAAAGAATGAAATTAGAACACTTCCTAACACCATACACAAAAATAAACTTAAAATTGATTAAAGACCTAAATGTAAGACCAGACACTATAAGACTCTTAGAGGAAAACACAGGAAGAACACTACTTGAAGCAAGATCTTTTTTGACCCACTTCCTAGAGTAATGGAAATAGAAACAAAAATCAACAAATGGGACCTAATGAGACTTAAAAGCTTTTCCACAGCAAAGGAAGCTATAAACAAGACGAATGGGAGAAAATATTTGCAAATGAATCAAAAGACAAAGGATTAATCTCCAAAATATATAAATAGCTCATGCAGCTCAATATTGAAAAAAAACAAACAACCCAATCATAAAATGGGCAGAAGACCTAAATAGACATTTCTCCAAAGAAGACATACAGATGGCCAAGAGGCACATGAAAAGCTGGTCAACATCACTAATTATTAGAGAAATACAAAGCAAAACTACAATGAGGTATCACCTCACACTGGTTAGAATGGGCATCATCAGGAAATCTATAAACAACAAATGCTGGAGAGGGTGTGGAGAAAAGGGAACCCTCTTGCATTGTTGGTGGGGAAGTAAATTGATACAGCCAGTATAGACAACAGTATAGAGGTTCCCTAAAAAATAAAAATAGAATTACCATATGACCCAGCTATCCCAGTACTGGGCATATACCCAGAGAAAACCATAATTCAAGAAGATACATGCACCTCAATGTTCATTGAAGCACTATTTACAATAGCCAGGTCATGGAAACAACCTAGGTGTCCATCAACAGACAAATGGATAAAGAAGATGTGGTACATATATACAATGGAATATAAAGCCATAAAAAGGAACAAAATTGGGTCATTTGTAGAGATGTGGGTGGACCTAGAGAGTGTCATACAGAGTGAAGTAAATCAGAAAGAGAAAAACAAATATTGTATATTAACACATATATGTGGAATCTAGAAAAATGATACAGATGAACTGGTTTGCAAGGCAGAAATAGAGACACAGAATAGAGAACAAACGTATGGTCACTAAGGGGGGAAAGCTGGGGGGGGGGTCAGGAAATGTGGTGGTGGTGTGATGAATTGGGAGATTGAGATTGACATATATATATATACACTAATATGTATAAAATAGAAAACTAATGACCTGCTGTATATAAAAAAAAATTAAATTAAAAAAAAAGAATGAACATTAGTGAAAATCTTTGCTCTCTCATTTCCTCTTCTGGTTATGTATCTTCCACTTCAGCTCTTGTTTTTCAGCAACCAGAATCCTCATGGTGTCCAGGTCAGCTGCAGCTCTCACCTGTAGGGCTTATGTGTCTCTCCACCCTCCTTTTATTCCAGCCTTCTTCCCTCTCATTTGTTCAGTTCAGTTCTCATTCGTTCACACATAAAATGAATATATATCTCTATATATTCTTCCTTCTATTTACCTCATTCTCAAAGGTTCCAGTATTTTTTCCCATTCCTTTTGCTCATGGCATTTAGTTGACATGGTACACTAATTCACCAAAAGGCATTGTTGCATGTTGATGGATTAATGTTTTGTGCCTCCAAGGGAGTTCTTGAAGATTTGGCCTTATTCTCTAATTCCAAAATGTTGATAACTACTTCAATAAAGGAGGAGCTGGCTTTGAGTAATAATCACCTCAAGTCACATGTGTGACAGTCAATCCTACCTAAATGTGTGTCAATCCTAGCCTTAAAATTAAGCTGGAGAAGATTCGTATGGGAATCTAGATCTTGGAACTTTCACAATGATTTTTTTTTTCGTTCTGTTGAATCTACATTCAACAGAACGAAAAAAAAATTGTGGTTCTAAAGCTTTCTAATGGAAGCTTATGGTTATGGGATATGCCTGGTCCTATTTACTCTAAGCTAAGTATGTACACTTTGAGCTATGCTTTTTAGCCTGAGAATTTCAGAAAATCTGAATAAAGAGCTCTGAGAAAGAAATTATATGGAAAAAACAATCATATAGGACATGATAAGCAGGTGACATGGTGGGTGGAATGTCAGATACCAAGAAACCCAAGTTGTGGCTCTAGCTCATTTATGACAAATCTGGTCTATCCCTTAACCTCTCTGGGTGAGATTCCTCAATTATAAGGTGAGGTGATTGTTGATGCTTCTCTGCTGACCCCCTGAGGCTCCATCTACCAAGTGAAACCCACTGGATTAGATAACCTCTTATGCTTTTTCCAGCTGCCCCAAACCACATAGGTTTTGATTATACTTTCCTATTAGAAACTAAAACTGGGATTCAATAGGGTAACTCCCCTTTATTGATGAGAGATTCTTTAAGATCAAAGAAACACTTGTTTTCTGTGACACATCTTTTACTAGGAATCCTATGATTGAACTCCTGCCAGAACTTCTGGAATTTAAAATTCTCCAAGGTCGGGCTTCCCTGGTGGCGCAGTGGTTGAGAGTCTGCCTGCCGATGCAGGGGACGCGGGTTCGTGCCCTGGTCCGGAAAGATCCCACATGCCGGGGAACGGCTAGGCCCGTGAGCCATAGCCGCTGAGCCTGCACATCCGGAGCCTGTGCTCCACAAGGGGAGAGGCCACAACAGTGAGAGGCCCGCATACCGCAAAAAAAAAAAAAAAAAAAAAATTCTCCAAGGTATATAATGAATACATATTTAGTATTTTATTTCTCCTAGGGACAAACTTCTTTCTCTTTGAATGCACATAAAAAAGCGAAGCTAACATTTCCGTTTGCCTGAGCAGTGACTGTTCTGTAGAAAGTGAGACTGGGGCTTTCAGGCGCCAAGGCCATTCTTAGCTGAAAGCCTTGTCTCACGTCTCTCTAAGACAATCCTGGATGGGCCAAGTGGGAATTTCCTTGGGGTTTCTCTTTGTTTGGGGGCAGCATCAGATATCTTGTGTTTGCCCAGCTTCAAGACCAAAGAAAGAGCCCGGAGCCAGCGACAGAGTTATCAACGGTTTAATGGATGGGGGATCTTACACATCTGAAGCAAGGTCCTGGAGCAACATCCCACCCTGTGTGGCAGATGGCAGGCAGGACATGGTAGCAGTCTTCGCTCCTGGGGGTAAGGGGAGGTTACCGTTCCTGGGGGTAAGGGGAGGTTACCGTTACTGGAGCTCGGAAGTTACCAGGGAAACCAACAGAGGAGTACGCCTCTCACTGCCCCTTTGATAAGTTATCATAGTGGCTAAAGTTAGAACAATCATTAGCTGGGGCCTGGGGCAAGTATGTAAGAAGGTCAATCAGGTGAGTAGGGTGTAGGTGCGGCAGGCACTGGTTGGGCAGGGGATGTACAGAGAGCAAGAGAACAGCTATCTTGAGTGGTCTGACCATACATATGTGTTTGTCGTCTCCTCAAACTGTCTCGCTCTTTCAGGCCTTTCTTCTATTTCTTGTGTCTCTCAGCCCTTCAAACCCTCTCTCTGTGACTTTCCTAGAGGAGAATTGTGACAGGGTATCAGCCATATCCTCTAAGATAACCTGCTTTTTCCCACAGCTCTTCTAGGTTATGATTATTCCAAGTAACAGCTCTTTTAAGGACACTGTTCAGAGTCCTATAGATTAGCTTTGGGAAAACAAATCTATATAAATACTCACTGTCATAATCTTAATTGCCCCCTCAGCAACTTTCTCTTTTTCTCTGAAGCAGAGAAATGATCTGTTGATTTCTCCTTTGGGTCAGAGTGTATTCTCAGATACCCAGAGAGTTCGAGGATGTGACGCTTCTCTCTTTGTGGAGGATAATTCAGGAATCTAGGGAGCTTGGCAAAATCCTCCAATTGATATTTACTTCCTTGGGCAAAGCAACACACAATGAATCAAGGCTCAGAAACAGCTCTGGGCTTATCATAGTTCCTTGAGGTAATTATGCAAAGTAAACTCTAATAAAATCATGGATTATACACATAAGAACAACTTAAATCAATGTTTCATTTAAGCTCATTGTGATGAGCAGATATTTAGCATTCATTTCAAGGTAGCGTAATTTGTTCTTCAGGGGAAGACAGTTAGATGATGAAGAAAATCACATCCTGAGGGATGACAGGTGACTTGGACTTTGGACTTTTCTTGTGTGTGTGTGTGTGTGTGTGTGTGTGTGTAGTTTTCATTGTCTAATCCTTCAAAGCTGAGAGGTGGGAGGGATTCTAATTAGGGACACCTCTATGGAAAGGGACCATGTGTCCTAGAGATGGATGTCTCCACCATCTCTGGTGCATGGCTGCATGTCATCAGACCACTACCTACTTTTCCTTGGAAGGAAGAATAATTCAAACTCATAAAACTGAAAGGATTAGGAAATTGTCTGAGTCAGTTTGGGCTGTTATAACAAAATACCATAGCCACACTGACTTATAACAACAGAAATTTATTTCTCACAGTTCTGGAGGCTGGAAAGTCAGAGATCAAGGCATGGGCAGATTTGATGCCTGGTGAGGGCCCACTTTCTGATTCATAGATGGAGGTGTTTTTGCCATTAACCGCACATGGTGGAAGGACAAGGTTTCTCTCTAGGGTCTCTTTTTGTAAGGGCATTAATCCCGTTTATGAGGTCTCTGCCTTTACGATCAAATTACCTCCCAAAGGCCCCACCTTCCTGTACCATCACCTTGCAGGTTGTGCTTTCAACATATGAATTTTCAGTCCATTGCAGAAATAGTATACTTTGATGTAGTTTTCTGATTTTGTAGGAGGATTAACTGCATTATAAAGGACTTCAAATTCTTGTCCTTGAAGACCCATTAAGGTCAGTCATTGTGTTCCCTAATTCCACTCATTTTCAGGCCCTACTGTCTGTGAGATAGAGGCCAGTTCTAACCAGGTTAATCCTCAGTAAGGCAGGAGATGAGCATTAGAAGCCTTATCCATTGGCAGGTGAAATCTGGAACCTTGCCACGTGTACTTGGGGTGTGGAAGAAAGTCTGCTTCTGACATGCCACAGAGCAGCTCTGAACTATGACATCTGATTGGCACCCACCTCCTAATCTTTCCCAGGTGTCAGGCAATATCAGTTAGGATCTGGGTTTCTTTATTCTAATACTTCAGAGATATGGAACTCATTATCATTTCTAATAGCCAGACTTATGGTTTAAAAAATAATAATAACATGGATGATGGCTTCAGCTTTATTTAACACATTCATTTAGCATTATGTAGAATGAACTTTTTCAAGCATTTTACATGGATTATTTTTATTTCATTCTTACAACAATCCTATGAAATGTTTTTTATCCTCACTTTATAGTTCAGAAAATGGAAGCTTTGAAAGGTTGGTTAACCTCTCTGAGTAAGCCAGAACGTTGCAAAGCCAGTATTGGAAGCCAGACTTCCAGACTCTAGAACATGCCTTGTAATCAATCCTCTAGTTGTCCATTACATCACAAGCTTCCCTGTCTGAGGACCCCGGTAAGAAACTCTTCAAGCCAGATACATGTCATTCTAGCATCTGGTTTGTTTACATCTGATGGAAACACTACCAATCTCAGGCACCTATAGCTGTGTACTAACACTAAATTTTGGCTTTATACATTTTCCCTTTGCCTGGATCTTCTCATTTTATGATTTTCATTGTGTGGTATGTGTTTCAGTGTATTGGTTAGAGTACTATTTTCAGCTGCTACATCTTTCTCTGGCTTTGCAAAAAGAAGTTCATAGTTTGCTTGCACAGCCGTTCAGTGCTGGTGTTCCCAGCTGGTGGGCTGCCTTCCTCATGGTGATTCAGGGACTGAAGCTGCCTTCATTATGTGGCTCAGCCTTCTCTTAGGGTTGCACAGTCCTCTGTGTCCAGTGGCAAATGGAGAATGAGAGGATGGAGTGGGCACACTTGCTTCTCAAGCAGCGTGGCTGGAAGTGACACACGTCAGTCTGCTTGGTATGAACCATTCACATGATACCACTTTGAGGCACGAGGACTAAGAAATGTGATCTTTGGTTGGGCATCTGCTTCTTGGCAACAGCTATATACGCTGAATGGGTGAACCAGAGTCTTTGGTGAACAGTCAGCCATCCTTGCCATGTTTGATAACATGTAGATGCCCTTTGTAAAACGGTTAGGTACAAGTAAATGGTAAAGATTATGGAAATAGCATAGCAGCTGCAAATCTGGAACCAGTATGGCTGCATGAGTTCTGGAAAGCTTTGTGCCTACTGGGCCAAAGTCTCTGGATGTGTTTGTACAGTTTATGTGACTGGGCTTCTGTCTTGATGTGGATTAAGTTCATCCTTCCAGGGCCTGCCAGATAATATGACTGTCACTTGATGCCTTATATCTGGGGTGCTAGGCCACCATCTCTGTCCTTACTTCTGCTCTCTAGGTTCCTCCTTCAAAGCTAGTAGAGCACCCATAACTGTAAGCTGACACCTACCTGTCTTTGAACACAGCCAGGACCTGAACACTCAATGCCCAGAATTCTCCTCTATTAGTTCCTGGGATGGGGTTTCCTTTGGATGTCCCTTGTTTGCAATGAGTTCTTACTAGTTGGTTTTCTAAGGCCTTGGTTCCAACCCATAGCAGGGAGATATCTCCCTCATATCTTGAACTGACTAGTAGGTTGCTATCTGCATCTAACCTAGCAGATGGTCTTCAGGAAGTACAACTTCATTTCCTATACTCTTCTGTCTCTCCTCTGACTATTCTGATCTAGCCCCCTCTTCACTGAGTGTCCAGTTCCAGACACAGAATGTGTATAGGCCTGACTCAGTCATTTTCTACTTCATGTGCTCTTTTCTCCCATTATTAATACTTTGTCAGATTCCTCTATACCCCCATCTGATCATGAACCTGCCACCTCACTAACACTAGGGCTGCTTCATTCCTTGTAAATGTTCATATTCACTAGCTTTTGATTTCCATCTTAACTCAAATGCAGGCAAATACTGATAGACCAGAAAGAGATACACATCTTAAGTCAGATGACCCTGTATCAGGGAGGTAGCCCAGATGATCTGAGGACTGTAGCTTCATTTCACCTTCCCATAGCAACTCAGTATTCCCAACACAACAGTGACAGAGAGTAGATGAATCAAGTTCACTTAACCTTTTCACATATCTGG